>NC_059474.1:67021873-67101873 GCF_018139145.2 Gymnogyps californianus
TTGGGTGTGGCCATCTTCCATTGTGGCTTTTTCCAAAGAGGCAACTTTTGAGCTAGAGCTGAATTTGAAAGGGGTTTTATTATTAAACATGAAGAAAAGATATCCCCCCCCCCCCCCCCCCCCGAAGGGCTGGATGCAGTTGTCTTTCAAGAAGGGGCAAGTTGAGAATTTTCATGAAATTTCTCTGCTTTCATTCTAGAGAGGTATTATGTTTTAGTAGAGGTTACAGGATTAAAATGTATAAAGCACTGTCACACATGAGACTGAATACAACTTCAGAGGAAAGCATTTTCATCTTCTTCCTTTCCACAAATTCTGTTGTGTCTCAAGCTGCAAATCTCCTTTAAATAGTGGATTCAGGTAAAAATAAAAACAGATAATAATAATGAAAAAAATCTCATTTTAGAGGTTCCATTACATTATTACTTGTTTATAACTTTAATTCTTCCCTACCTGTAGCGATGCTATTTATTAGCTTAATTTTGCAAAGTAACAAGGTAACAAGGTCATTATAGAGCAGCTAGTCTCAGAGATTGAGTTTGGCTGTAGGTAGTACAGGCTCATCCAACAAACCCAAGTCTGTATTTAAGGTTCTCAATTCAAAAAGGTGAAATTTGTAGACTAAAGAAGGTGGTTAGTGAGGTCAGCAAGGTTAAATGCAGTTGAATCCTAGGACTTACTTAACTGCAAACATTTCTGGAGTTTGTCTCTTGATTGTGAAGGGTGAGTGTGGATCAGGCTTAACTTTATGAACTGTCTCTTCAAGGAGAATGTTGGGAGTAAGTAGGGAGCCTACAAAGTTTGAAGGGCAAAATGTCTTATCCGTAAAGAAAGATGCCTTAAAACATTTTAAGAATGTCTTAAAACAATATCTCAAAGGTTAAAGTGAAAACTATGAGAAGTTAAACTGCATTAACCTTCCAAAGCAAACTAAATAAATATACAAGGACTGTATTTAAAAATTTAGGACAACAAGGAAAGAAGACTTGATGCTCCTGTGACGCAATGTGGAACAGAGATTGAAGAGTCTTGAGCTTGTCCATGTTCTAAATGACTACTTTAGCTCAATTCTTTTTTAATCTATTGCCATGAATTAGTTTCAAGCTTTTACTGTTCTGGTCTTGTTCCATGTAGTTCCATTTTTTGAATTGATATACTCAGACTTGCAAGCAATAGTGGATAAATGGGTGGAATGTGTTAATGGCTGAGTTCACAAGATGTTCTCCTGAGCCGTCAGTACAACAATGGAGGCACTATGTCTCCATTACTCCTGTAGGGATTTTTGTATAATGTGAACCACTGGAACAGAAGTTGAAATTGGATGTTGGCCTTGAACAATGCATTATCTATGACTGAGCTATGTGTAGGTGTCGTGGTTTAACCCCAGCCAGCAACTAAGCACCACGCAGCCGCTTCCCCCTCCCCCCTCCCAGTGGGGTGGGGAGGAGGAAAAAAAAGTTGAACTCGTGGCTTGAGATAAGAACAGTTTAATAACTAAAGTAAAATAAAATACACTACTAACTAAGAATAATAATAATATAATAATAATTGTAATGAAAGGGAATATAACAAAAAAAAAGAAATAAAACCCAAGAAAAGACAAGGGATGCACAATGCAATTGCTCGCCACCCGCTGACTGATGCCCCACCAGCCATCCGCCCCTCCTGGCCAACTCCCCCCTGTTTATATGCTGGGCATCACGTTCTATGGTATGGAATACCCCTTTGGCTAGTTCAGGTCAGCTGCCCCGGCTGTGCTCCCTCCCAGCTTCTTGCACACCTGCTTGCTGGCAGAGCATGGGAAACTGAAAAATCCTTAACTTAAGATAAGCACTACTTAGCAACAACTAAAACATCAGCATGTTGTCAACAGTATTCTGAGACTAAATCCAAAACACAGCACTATACCAGTTAGTAAGAAGAAAATTAACTCTATCCCAGCCAAAACCAGGGTAGTAGGTCTAGGTTGGGTTTTTTCCTAGTGACAGACTGTGTGTAACAAAAGTCTTTGTCTTACTACCAACTTGAAGTAATTTTTCCTCAACTGTAAAGAGCATTCTTTTTCTTTCAACTCAGGGTTCAAATTGAAGCTGATTAGGATTTCCAACGAAATACTGGTTTGATAATATATGTTGTTGTTGTTTCCAAATACTTCCTTATTTTGCTGAGACCTTTTAATGAAGAGCTTCTTGCTCTTTATGGGGACAAGGAAGGAAAAAGCAGTTTGATGCTTACCCACTAATAAACTGATGGGTGCATTGCCTGCCTGTAATGTGAAAAGGCCAGGTCTTCAAATCCCTCTTTTACCGGAAACAAAGTAAGAGGTTTTGGAGATTTTTCTCTTGGGGGAGAGGTAGTAGGTTGTTTTTTCATCTGAGATCAAAGAATTGAGGAAAGAATTTAATTTTCATCTTCCACAGCCCATATCAGTGCTCAGACAGAAACATGACTTGCATATGCAAACATAGATGTTGAAGAGGTTTTTTTATTGGGGAAAGGACACAACAACGTACCTGAGTTCCGTAAGGGTTAAAATGAATCCCACGTGAAAACAGGCAAATGGAACTTCTTTAGTTGTTGTATGCAGAATGTTGTTTTCATCTTTGTGACTCAATTTTTTCTGTGCTTAGAGAAAAGTAAAAAGCTTGCTTATGTTCATTGTGCAAACATAGAATTACTTTCTAATTCTAACAGTGCAAAAATTCTGCAATAAGATCTTGAGAGAGAGAACAGGTGGTACCTCGGGGAAAAAAAAATTGAACTGCGTGGCAAGAGAGCAGAGTTGCAAGTTAGTATGCTTGCCTGTAGCAAGTTAGACATGCTAAAGTGATTGCCTAGGTGAGGGGCAGAAATGAGAGAAATACAGTCAAAACTGACGTCTTTAAAGCCACTGCAGAGTGTGAGGAGAGTAAGGGTTTCCAGTAAGAGAGAACATAAAGCCTTGTCTGAACAAGAAAAGGTTTGCCAATCTAGCTGTACTGACTAATCCTCAAAATGAAAAGGGGAGGGAGGGGGATCCTGTCCCACCCCACAAATATAATAAAAAATACTTCTCAAATGAAATCGATCATGCCTAGGGACTTTTTTTTTCTTCCTAAATTATATTCTTGCATCTACTAGCTACCATTGTAGGAATGACATTAAAACAAACAAGCCCTCCCTCCCCCAGCCTTAGTATTCTTAGTATTGCTGTTACGTTGTCAAAAAGCCTCACCTTGCTAGCGCAAAGATGAATTTGCTCATTTGCTCAAACAGGTATAGGTAAATTATCAGATGCTTTGCTTTCTATGTGTTTACAGTGATAGAGGTACAATATAATTATGCAAAATCTTTGAAAGCAGTGTATGTGCTATACTATTAAAGTGTAGATGGTGGAGGTGAAACTTGTGCTGGTGAAAGACGTTGTGGTGATAGTTAAATTCCTTTTTCTTTAATAGCTTAAAAAAGAAAAAATCATATTATCCTTTATTATTTTTGCAAATAAAGCTAGTAATGTATATTTTCTATATATTGCTAACAGAAAATTGCTCATTCAATAGGTTTTTATCAGGAAGAGTAAGCAAAGTTTGATGTGGGCTTTATGTATTGTAACATGGGAAAGCCAGATTGTATTGTTTTATCCCTTCAGAAACCCCATGCCTTCGTCTGCTTGATACTTTTGCTAGGATAATTTTGTTGTATGAACCTATCTGTAGTTTATACCAGAAATTAGGAATTTTGTTGCTTTAACTAATTTGTTCTAAACAAATTAGAACACCTCTGCAAAAGGTCAGTCTTGCCAGCGTAATTGCATCAACAGCGCAGGCTGTTGCCAGTGTTGGTCAAAAATTCAATCTTCTCATATTCTTGACTAATGTAGATCATCAGAAGCATGCAAGGCATGCAGACTGGACTGGTCAGGAACCAAAATTACAGTTTGTTGATACATCTGTATTCATGCTAGGGCTTATGTTACATACCAGTTTACTGGTACATCTTTTCAGGATGATAAATTTAAGATGATGATGAAGGAGGGGACAGTGGTAAGACCCAAGGAGGTAGTATCTTGACAGCCTAGTGAGGATAAGGTTTTCAGAGAATATAGTAAACAGTCAAAAGCTCTGGACCAGTATAAGTAAAAGTAGTTGTTCAGTTTTAGTTTTTCTTGAGTTTATGTTGCTGTTTAATGGTTTAGAATGATTACTTAGAAATTATATCCTATGTTATTTTTTACTTCTGCTTTAACTAGTTGAAGAATTAGTTAGAAATAAACTGTAAAATAAGTGGACCTAGAAAAGAATGACAGATTACAATAATGAAAAAAAAAATTCTGAATCTAAATTTTGGAAAATTCCATTTTGCTAATGTTTTCTTTGATGTAGAAGTAATCATGCTGAAGTACTGCCTGATGTAGGCAAGTCCAGTACTGCAAAGAGGGTCTAAAGTGATGAATCTGAAAGAAAATGGAAGTGTTGTGCAAAACAGAAGTGAGAGGAATCATTACAAAGTCATTTTATGATGACATTTACTTTTCAAAGGCTAGATGTTGTTGTTGAGATTAACAAGAATAACAGTAATGTGACATGTATATGAATAGCTGAATGTGTAGTAGAGTTGGTAGAGTTTTCCATATGCTGTGGTACTACTTGGCTGTATGACCTTTCAAATGTTGCTAAAGTTGAAGTTTTTGGAGTTCTGTTAAAATATACACACACACATACACTTTTTTTTCAGCAATTGCATAACAAGTTAAAAATCTCTTTAGGGCTGTAAAGTGACCCAGATAATTTCCATATGAAATGTTAGAAAACTCTGTGTAGTTACTTAAGTGGAGAAATAAAAAGAATCTGATATTTTAATTTTTTTACATACTTCTATTTTTGCTTTCCTCTCCATAGGCCTGGTAATTTCCTGCTTCAACCTCATACATCCCAAAACACAAATAAAAGAAAGAACAAAACCAACCAACACATTTTTTCAAGGCATGAGAGTTCTTAATGTTCTCTGATTATTTTATATATATTTAAAATTGTGGGTTTTTTTAAATTGCTGAATTAAATGCATATTATAGTAATGCAGATTCTTATAATTCCTGCTTCTGAACAGAGAATTACTAACCAGTGGCTGGCAGGGTGCTGCAAACATAACTTTCAGATTTTATTATTGCAACTAATTATTAGGAAACAAGGAAAGGCAAGAAACTTCACATTAAGTAGTACAGAATTCTACTATTTATATTTGGTGAAATTAATCTTCACTAAGAAGAGGAAAAACTTTAAAAATGTTTTCTGATGTCTGATTTTCGAGGAGGTCCAGCTGATGTTTAAAAATAAGCATAGTGGGTTATCAGCAGCTGATTTTTTTCTTAGTATTGATTAAAACAGTTTATAATATCCTAAAATCCTTAATCCAGAATCAGCATAAAAGATTAAAAGGTTTGTCACCACAGTGAATTACAAAAAGCAAGAGTGTAACTGAAAAAGCAAGCAAACACGAAAACCTTAAATGCACACCTACTGCTGTTAATCTGTTAGTCTCAGGTTATGCCTGAATTGTAAACTCGTTTTGAATTTTGCCATACGAATACTAAAATGTTTTATCATTCAAATTAGGATTATGGTGTTAGAGCATAGTGCATCTGTATCAACTGATTTATTCTATGGAAAGAAATACTCTAGTTCTAATACGCTAGCCAGAATCTTCATAGTTCTCGTATCTTTTGGCTTGATATTTTAACAAAGTAAGTGCAAAACACAGAGTGCAAACAGAGAATTTTTATTTGGTAGTATTTTAACTTCCCTTTTCCCCAAGGAGTTGAGGCAGTTGGGGGTGAGGGGAGGTGTTTAAGTTCTGTCAGCGCAGGTCAGATGTTCTGGTTCAAGTTCAGGACTAGAATTTTTTGCAGTCCTAAGATTTTTGGGGTTTATTATATAGCTATTAAGGACTGCTTAATAAAATTTTGATTTATCCTAGCTAAAGTGTAGATTTAGACAGCATCTTTTTAGTGGAGCATTGGCGAAATTTAAAGAGAACAGAAAGGTAGCTGAGTTAGTTTTTAATATCATTAGCTACATAGCAGTCTGTGTTTTCTGGCTGTATAGAAAAGTAATATATGCTAGAATTCACTTCAGTCAATACCCTCATCTTAACCAGAGGAGGTGATTTTCAGTATATTCTTTTTGGATGAACATATTCTCTTTGCATGTTCTTAGCAGTGTGTTTGGTGCTATCTGCCTTTTTGTTTACTGTGTTATAGACATATGAATGGTTTCATGCTAACATACATTTCCTGTTATGTGAACGTGGCTTCATTTGAGGTTGTCTTTCTGCAGTTTATCTACTTAATTGATTACATTTATTTTAAAGTTATGTGTTTTCTTCTGTTACAATTCAAGTCCTTAATCCATGTATTACGACAATTATGTTTAAAAATAAAACCACATGTGTTCCCAGACAAGTATATTTTTGGTTCAAGTGGAGAGTGTGTCCCTTCCTTCTCCAGCCTTGCTAAGCCTGGATAGCTTTTTAGGGACTTCTGTTTGGGATTACTGACAGGTACCAATCAGAGAGGTGGAGACTCTGCATCATGTACAGACAGCGCTTTTTGGTTTGTATCTTGAAGCCAGTTTTGGTTTTTTTCTACCTACTAGGACATATATGAAGCAAGAAGCATCTAGTATATTAGTTTGTTTGATACTTTGTGTGGAGCAACATGGACAGAAATGAGGAAAGGAGGGGAACCTGCTCGTAACTAGCAAGTTAGGGAAAAACATTGGTTTCTCTTACTGGTGCTGTGCTTTTCTACGGCTGTGTCTGCACTACGGAAAAGATGTTACTGTACAGTAGAAAATTAACAGTAGCTAGCTATTTACTGTGAAATCCCTCACAAAACCAAGCAGTCAGCATCTTTGTTTGGAAGTACATAGACATTTGTGACTGATGTCCTAGTTTAACCCCCCCTAATGAAACAACAGTGCGTCTTCTATGTGATAGATACATTCAGTGCTGTTTCATTTACATGAGCTTCTGCATCATGTGTTCCCTACTGGGTTTTTTGTGGGTCCCCCCCACCAGTAGCTTTAGGTGCTAAAGGAACCATCAACATGGACAGAGGGCAGACTTTGCCTCTGCCCTCAAGCGTTTTGGTTGGGTTTGGGTTTTTTTCCCCAAAGTAGCAGGTACTTTTTATTTTTTTTTTTAAGTGGTCAGTATTTTTCTAATTCCCGTGGCATACCTTGCTAGCAAACAACAGCCACACAGATTGCGCCTCCTTAGCTTTTCTTTCTTTGGCTTTTGTTTTTCCCTCATGCTTCCCATTTGTAGCCTGGAAATGTGGACTTCAGTTGCTATTCCTCTAAATTCCAAATTAGAGGGGATTGCTATTCCTCTAAATTCCAAATTAGAGGGGATTGCTATTCCTCTAAATCCCAAATCCCTCCTGAAAAAGATACAGCATATAATTGAAACCAATGCATTCTTTACTATTGTATTGTCACATTAAAGTGAATTTTTTATGGTTTCCCATTGTCATTTTCATTAATATAAATAAATATTAGTTAGGAGGATACATTGTCTCTTGTAACATAAATCTCTTATAACATGTCTCTAACATAAGTCTAATTTTTGGTATATTATTATTAGATTCTTAAGAAGGGACAGTCACATGCTGGCTTATCCATGTTACTCTTTGGATTTATTTTTAAGATTAAAGACATAGATTGTACAATTGTTTCTTTTTCAGAAAGTGGTAAGATGGGTAAAATGTGAATGTAGGTAATGAACAATATTAACTTAATGATGTTAGCAGGTTTGTAGGTGAAATATCAGTTTTTAGATTGCTATTTTATGTTTTAGGTTGAGGTTGAATTAAAACAATTGTTGCATAGATCCATGTGCTGTATTTAGTAATGAAGTTGTCACCAAGATTAAATGCAAAAGCTATTACCGAGTTATTTGGTACATGACTTAGCCTACTGTTTCTTCAAAATGCAATTTGGTGTTGTATAATATGAAATACTTTCTTATCCTTCACATGTATATAATCTCAAGTGTTTTTGAGATAGAAGGTTGCTGAATACTACTTATATTCTGATAAAATTTGTTGTGGTTGGGGAAAACAGAAGTCAGTCAAACATTCTCATAATTCAAAAATCCCCGAACTGTGGCTTCCTTTGTTGCTGGAGGGTTTATAGTCCAATTTGGTCTGGCTCAATTTAGTTTAAAAAGTTAAATTTTTTTTTTCCTCTCTTAAAAAAATCTTTTCTATTAGTATTAAAATTCCTAATGGAATCATAGAATAATTCAGATTGGAAGGGACCTTAGGAAGTCACCTAGCTGCCTAGCTGAAACAGGATCAGCTATGAGACCAGATCAGGTTGCTAAGGGCTTTATCCAGTTGGGCCTTGAAAACCGGTTGGATGGATGGAGACTGCACAGCCTTTCTGGGTGGCCCATTCCACTGCCTGACTGTCGTAATAGCTAACAAAAAATAAAATATAATCCAATACTACTGGAACTTCTCTGTCGCAATTCATGTCTATTATTTTTCATCCTGCCACCACACGCCACTCTAAAGAGCCTAACTCCATCTTCTTGATGGTATTGGCAGGTGCTATTGGGTCCTCCTGAAACCTTCTCTTCTCCAGAGAGAGCAAGCCCAGTTTCCTCAGCCTCTCCTCACATGGCAAGTGCTCCAGTCCCCAACCACCTCAGGGTCCCTCTGCTAGGATCATTTCAGTTTATCTATGTTTTTCGTGTTTGAGGGGTGCTGACTATCTAGATGCAGTCTAATGAGTGCTGACTAAATGGGGATAATTTCTCTCAATCTCCTGGCTGTGCTCCACTCAACGCAGCCCAGGGTGCTGTTGGTATCCTCAGGATCCCGCAGGGCCCGTTCAGCAGAGGTGCTCCCCAGCCAGTCATTCCCAGCCTGTATTCTTGCAAGGGGTTATTACTTCCCAGGTATAGGGCTTTGCATTTGTCCTTGAATGTCATAAGGTTCCCATCAGCCCATTCCTCCATCCTTTCTAGATCTCTTTGAACAGCAGGTCTGCCCTTGAGCTTGTCATCTGGTCCCCCCCAGTTTGGTGTCATATGCAAATTTGATGAGAGTGCACTCCCTTCGGTACTACTACGTATTTTGAAAGTCAGTGTTCTCCCACCTAAAAGCAATCTCTCTCTCTCTCTCTTTTTTAACTTGAATACTACAAAAGAATATTTTGTTTAACTGTTACATGCGATCTATTCATCACAACAGGATGTAAGTAATGGCTGTTAGCTCAGTGCAAACTACATGATTACTTACATCCTCACAGTCTAAGCTCTCTGCCTTCCTGTTCTTATTGGATTTCTTTATGCTGTTAATGAGAGATGCAAAACGTGTAATGGCAGGCTCATTCTCGGTGAATATGTGCTTTCTAATTTGTTGATTAGAGTAGCTCATCCAAACAAAAAAAGCTGAAAATGAGCTCAGAGCAAAACTCCTGTATGTAAAAATGTTTTTCAGGACACTGAAGGATTTATTTGTTCCATACACCTGTTTAAGAAAGCATTGCTTTTCCAGAATAAGGTCAAGATGAGTCTCTGATTGGTATCTGGGAGGAAAGGAGGAATCTATTTTCAAACTTTTTTTTAGAACTCAATTGTTTTTTTGAGAGAACAATATCTGTGGAGTATCGATCGCCTGTGTCCAGTAGTTAGTCAAAGGCTATCTCCTTTGACTAACCCCTTAGCGTGGTGTCATCCTCCTTCATGTGATAGATTGTTACAATCTCAGCCAGTGTAATTACACACTAGCCAAGTGGGTCATTTATTTCTGTACCTTCACCATTTACCAAAAATCTCCTTTATCTTTGGAAGCCAGCTCTTCCTTTTGCAGTAAAAGCAAAATAACGGCACATAAAACATTAGAGTAAAACTAAGGGCTTGAAAAATAACTATAAGACTAACTTTAAAAAACTGTTCTACCTTTTATGAACACCTAGTATACTTTTTATCTATCTTTTTTCCTAGTGTCCTAGAGAACAAAACACACAAAGCCAATTCATTGTTTTTCATGTGTCTGGTAAACACTATTTTTTATTTGTGAATGTTTTAGCTTTTTTTTATTTTATCTGTTAACACTAGATGCTTTCACTTGCATGAGTGTACTGTCTCCCCTACCCTCCCCTGCATCAGCTCTTAATTTATGAAGTGCAAAAGCTCCTAGAAGCACTGCTGCTTTTTTGCTGATGACAATGAGTGAAAGTATTAGATATGTCTTTTTGAACACAGTTGGCATATAAAGAAAAGTACATTGTTTCAACTTACGTGAAATTGTAGATTAAATTTGAAGCCCATGATTGTATATTTACCTGTCAGGGAGGAGAGAACCTCTGTAACCATTTCCATTGTATTTCCTTAGGACTGTTTTTAAGAGGAAGATGAGTAGGCTAGCATTGTTAGTATCTATTTCTATTTGCGAAGGACATGCATTCTTGTTAAGACGAGCATAAAATAAAAGGACTCTGATCTTGACTATGTTACTTTGTTGTCCAGCATGAATGATTTCTCCTTTGGGCCCAGCCTTAAAGCTACGTGAAAGTCAAAGGCTAGGCTAAATGCCACGTGCATTCATTTTCACTGGCTCTGAATCTACGTTACTCCAGTTCTTCCTGTTGTTACCATATTTTCCTAAGTATCACAATATAACCAAAATAATTGTTTGCAAATAGTAAAGGAATCTAGAGACTTATGTATACTGTAACATTTTTTTTTTCTGTTATAACTTAACATGATTCGGCAAGATGGAATCTGGGTTTTATACCGAGGGGAAAAATGTGTAAATTTGAGATTCTTCTATTAATATTAAACTCTCAGGACTTTATATGATTGCCACTTTTTGGTTTATATTTATTGCTTTCGGTGTCCCTATATATTTTTCAGAACATGTCAAGGTACTAAATCTTTCCAGTCTGACATGTAAGCCAGTTTATGTATGTTTATATTTGAACCCTGTACTGAGACAGCTTTGTGACCTACAACCTCATTCTAATCTCAAATGTATGACTTGCATCTCAAACTCAAACATATTAGCTGGGGTTTTTTTAAGGGTAGCTGCAAATGGATTTCAAATACCTGAGCTTGTCCTGTAGTTTGGAGTCTTTTTTAAAATTAAGTAATGCATTTTGGAAATGGATTATCCTGATTCTATTAAGTTACTGATGCAGCTCTTTGTCATATGCCCTCTACAGAGCTCTGTTCTGGGATGTAGGGTAATTTGCTATATGTTTGTGTATAGAATTTTGAGCCATCTGTAGAAGAAACCAAACCTAAAACTAAAGATCCCACCTCCTGTTCCCCAGGTTAGAATTCAGTAGCAGTGTGCATGTAAATATGTGCAGATTAAGTAGCAATTTATTTCAGACCCTTCTTTTGCTCCTGGCCTGTCTCTGATCCCTTCTTTTCTGTTCTGTGTACCCCAGAAAGTACTCTGTCTTTGTGTGCTGCAGGTTATCTAAGAACCTTCTCTAAAGGAATAACAATAGTAATTTTAAGAGTATGTTGGGTAGGATACATGTATGAAAATATGCTAATAATGACAGGTGTGACTGCTTGCTTTATTGAGCACCCCTAATGCTTAGTCTGTTTAGCATATAAAAATGGTCTGAGGTGTTAAAAGGAAAATGAATCGTCATAAAAGAACAAAGAGAAGTTGCTAGACTAGTGTTTGTTCTCTTCTGAATCTCCTGCTCAATATCTCTTTTTAAAGTTTTTAGCTAAATGCTTATGGAAGAACTTTTTTTCATCCACAAGACTGGTTCCAAAATATCATTTCTTGTAGTAGTAATACAGTAGCCAGTACTGCAAAAATAGAGATGGTGTGAGCACCATATAGAGCAGAAATGGGAGAAAGGTAGGTCCCATTCAGGCAAACTCCAAGAGACAGTTCTTCCTAATTAATCATGACTAAGATAATAATATCTTTTTTTTTTTTAAGAAAAATTGATTTATGCTCTTTCTTTTAAGTGGTGGAGAGTAACTGATGCTGAATAACGGATGATAATGTTGAGAGATGCTTCCAGTGTTTTTTTTCTAGCACACATACTCTGTGTAAAAGATATACATGGTACCTATGACAGTTTACGTGTGATCACAGCCGCCTTTGGTTTGAATCTCTTCTGTCTACTCCACAGTTAGTGTATTTATTTCCTGGTAACTGCCGCCTTCTTTACATCTTTCCGTACTCTCACACTGTTTTTGTATTTCTTCTTTCTCTGTCCTTGAATGCACGTAATATTTACATGCAATACATTGCCTCTGAACCAGCTGACTTGTTTTCCAAGTTTCTGAATGCAGCTCCCTCACGTGTCTTATCATCCTTTACTGAGGCAATCAACAAGTGGACTTGGGAACTATTTATTTGAATCCATGATGAAATCTTGCACTTAGTAGACATGGTATTGAGGACAAGCATTACAATAAACAATCTTGGTGATATTTCATGGTATGAAGATCTATGCAATTTAACAGAGGGACAAGGTGAGGCAGTTAAGTGATGTTGAAGAAGTCCTCAGTTATCAGTGATTTTATTCTAGGATGGTATTCTGGTTTCCACTTCTCTGGTTTAATCGCTTGCTCAGTGTTTCCTCAAGATGTAGAGTAAAAGAGTTACGTTGTACTCATTTAAAACGTAGGTTCAGAAATGTCAAACCATCTTTGATTCCTGTGGAGAAACTGACAGTGTATTTTCTTTAAGGAGAAAAGGCTATTTATTCCAAAATGCTCCCCCAAAAATATTTAACTGTTTGGGTATACACAGAATATTATTTTTGTAGCTTAGACACAGGCAAAATTATTTATAATCTAAATACTAATTTCTTTATTTAGACTTTGTTATACTGTTTAGTGTATTCTGATAACCTTGCAATAGGATAACACTGACAGCCGCTATTTCTTATAGGACTCTTTAATATAGTTTAATGAGTGTTATGAGATTTTTTGCAACATGAAATCAGCATGTTGCATTTTTAAGTTGAGTTTCAAGTTACACTGTGTACAATATTCTGTTATTTATTGTGTCTGTAGTCAGAATACACACTATGCATATGCATTACAGTGCAATAATTAGCATATAATTGTCAACGTTTCAATGAACTTTTGTCATAAAATTTAAGGAGATTTTAATTGCTAGTAATCAGGATTGCATGTTAATAGGCTGTAGATAATTAGGAAACCATTTGCATTTCTCTTCCCACAAATTTTCTTAGTATTTAGACCCTCACTTAATACATAACTTTTTCTCAAGAGGGTTGAATAATCCTATTTAGTCACAGTAATAATAGATACCCATTTTTTTTCTTAAGGTTTTCTTTCAGTTCTAATGATTTTGAAAGGATTATACCTTTGATTAGTCAGATATACTGATATTGAATATACAGTATTTTCCCTCTGACATCTAATAGGCTAGAACAAACTCAGTTGTTGCAATAATAGTAACATTGATTGTAAATTTGCATTCCTCTATGGTAATGAAGATCTTTCTATTTCATTTGCTCCAAATATTGGGAAAAATATTTAGCAAATTAGTATGTGCCTAGGAAAATTCTATTCCTGACATATTTGTGAATATAGTGCTGGGGAGCTAGGCTGCCTACACCCTCTTTCATGTTTGTGGTACACAAAAGAAATACTTCTTCCACATCTGAAGCAGTTTAAATAGCAGAAGGAGTCTGTAATATTGTCACCACTTGATTTATTAAGGTGTTTTGGATAAAGATGTATTGGTAGAAGTTGTGCATATTTATGAAGCAAAGAGTAAAGATGTAAAGTTGAAATAATTAAGGCAGCTGGTTTTTGGTGTAAGGCAAACAGAGAGATATGTAATATTTTTAATGTTCCTGGAGGAAAAAAAGTAATAGACTATTACAAGGTTGGCAGTTATAACAGCACCTGAATTCATTAACAGTAGGTGGGGCAGAAGCCACCTCTTGAGGTTTTATATGAAATGTTTAAAGAGACTATAGAAAATTGATCATACAAGGAGAAAATACAGTAAATTATTCATGCTAAAAGTGTATTCATTTTACAATATATTGTAGTATATTTGGGGAAGTGATCATAAAAGATAACTCAAATACATAAAGCATTCAGAGAATTGTGTAAGAGAGTGAATCCAATACTAGAGGGAAGTCAGATTGTAGTAGCTACTATTAAGCTTTGTACTTTTTACTGTGGACTGCCTAGAAACCCAATTATCAATAAGTGAGAAGATTCACTGAAAAAAGGGAAAGGCTGCAGCAAAAATAGTACAGATCTGTAATATTCTTGTAAGAGAAAAGCTTACTTTGTGCGTAATATCAAGAATTTTAAATGAAGGACTAAGTAACTCTATGTGATGGCCGTTAGTGCGTTGTACTGCGTCATTGTGTGTGTTGCACAAGCCAAACTGGGAGAAAATTTAAATGGCTGATGACAGAGGTGTGTGAAAATTTAGCATTGGGCTTCCAGAGGAGTTATATTTAATTTCTCTGTTATATGAATTAATTGCTTGCATCATTCTGTTATTCAGAAAAATAAATTATGAATAGCTGACATAATGGTGTGCGTGTGTAGTTAGATTGGACAATGACAAAGATATTTTAGAATAAAAATGATAAGCAAGTGAAATCAGATAGATTTCCCTTCCATTTTACAGATGTGATTAACATTTTCTACCTTTTCTTTGTCAAATACAGCAGAAAATCTGTGTTAACTTTTGCTGTGGTGTGCTATTAGGACAACTGTAGTTTGAAATGGAAGGAACGTTCTAGCATGTGTGTGTATCTCATTTTGCCTCATTTGTAAAACCAGACCAAGTATCTGTCTGGTGCGACTTGTACGAAGGATAAAAAAAAAGAAAATCTTTGAAGGGGAAATGTTGAGACTATCTTGTCAGCACTGAATTGACTTAGTTTCTGGATTTTCTTCCATTCTCCTCTATCTGTCCATTCAAGTCAGTGGAAGAGGTGATTCTTTGTCTTAAAACATTTCCAGCATAGGATTTATTCTGATCTATTTCATGCCATTCCCTGCTTAGGAGAAAAGACTAGGAAATTTGATGTTACTTAAAGTAAGTCAATATGGTAGCACTGCAAGGTGTTCAGCATATTTTATGGGGAAGGTGGAATCCACTTAAATGAACTACAATTATATTATTGGTTGCTTCAAAGCATTATTTTAGCAATAAGGAGTTTATTCCAAAAGACAAAGAACAATCATTTGATTATTGATATCATCACACTCTTGAAGGATCAACCACAAGTGTCAGTGGATGTAGCAAGGACATTTCTAAAGATCACAGTTTCACTAGACAAGCACGGATGCAACATCCTCGTTCAGAACGGCAGAATCAGTGATAGCTTTAAAAATATGTTTTTTACTCAGCACATTGCTTGCCAATTGAGAAGTTGCAATATTAGGCTATTTTCATCACATTGTTAGAGCATTAGTGCCTAATGACTTTGAAAGAATAGTGAATACTGAATTAAAACAACAGACTCCAAAATACTATTTTGGGCTGCTATCCATACACTGGGAAATATTTTAGAAGACTACCTCTTATTCTTTGACATAACTTACATAGCTTAATATGTCAACAAAGACTTCTAGGCTTTACTTGGAGTTTTTTTCTTTATAATCTGATACCAGGAATACACAGGCAGTCTAAAGAATTCTGTTTTAAACACACACTGAGCACAACACGGCATGCGTCTGAGATACAGTACTCCAAATGCAGCTATCAACCCTGTAAGTATGTGGGCAGGAGGAGAATTTTGCTGTCTGGTTCAAGTGAAACATAGAAGCCATGGCACTTGATGTTAGAGCTACTGGGAATTTTCAAGCTGAACCTCTTTCTATTGGAATTGTTGCTTCTTTGATTAGGGACTTCTTAATAAAATAATACGAATGTGATTTTTGGTTTTTTTAACCTTTTTTGGTGCAAAGGACAGCAATGAAGCATGTTAATGATTTAATTAAACATACAGTTTCTGTACTTTCAGAATGGAATGTTTCTTTTGATTTTGAAATAGGTTTTTAATTTTTTTCAAATAACACGTCAAGGAGGTACCAAGATAACTTGATTGAATTCAGTATTTTGAACAGAGGTTTTTTTAACATGATTTTATTTTGCAGGAAACATTCATTTTTTAAAAGTCTGATTCCATTCCAGAAATTTCTGGAATTTTTGAAATTTAAAAAAAAAAAAAAAAGAATCTGATTTCTGCCAATTTTAAGTAATGACTGGTTGTAAAAGAGAATTCTTCCCAGTCCTATATTTAGCACTCCAGTTACAATCCCCTGGGGTGACAATGAGCAAAATATGAAGACGACCTATTTTGCATCCCAAACAGCTTGCAAATGAAGTTAAAACAGATCAGACAATACTTGAGGCCCACTTGGATACACAGTTCATGCAGCTGTGTTATATGTACATTTTAAAAGCATTAACTCTTTTTTTTTTTTTTCTTTCTTTTCCTCTTTGGTCGATTGTTCTTGCTAGTTTATGAAAGCCTGAAAAGTAGACATGCTTAGAGATTGATTACTCAATAAAATTATTTCTGTTTTGTATCGGACTTGAGAGGAACGTATAAAGATAACTTAAAAGTAAATAAATCAGATTTTTAAAAAAGTTTTGCAGTAATAATCCAAGGATGTGTCTTATCCATCATTAATTCAAGCTTTTTATTAAAAGTGTTTGAAACTTGTCAGTATTCTTTTGAACTCATCACAAATTGACCTGAAAGCTTATATTTCTGGCAAATCTCAAATATTCTCTCCCCCCCTCACCCTGAGGTTTTTTTTATTGCTTGTGAACAGTCTAGTGGAAGAGCAGGATTTGCACTTAATTTCTCTTCACTAGATCTGTGTATTCCATATATATGTAGGTTGTAGCATGACTACGGAAATATTTTTCCAAACTATTAAATAATAGCCTCAAAAATTTTGCCCGTATATAACCTTTTACCTATAGGCCTTTGCCTGTCACACTATACCTATTAACACGGGTGAGACAGTGATTAGAAGAGAGATAATTGAGTCTCTCCAGTCTGCAGTGATCGCAGCTGTTGCTGACGTTCTTGTCCTTTGCCCATCATACCTTTCCCCTGCCAGAGTAGAGGTGGTCTGCTGCATGCTGAGCAGATGTTTCTCCTTTGCATAGTTATCTTTTGAGTGCCTTTATACACAAAAATCAGATTGCACTGCTACTGTCACTTTTATCTGATGAGAGGAAATCCCAGACGAATGAAGCTGGTTTTCTTTTCAGGCAGCTAAGCAATGTTGCTCAGGGGCATGTTCTCTTTCCTTGCTTCTGTTGCTGCTCACTGTAAACGTTTTCTTTCTGGCATGTTTCTTCTTTAATCCCTCTTTCCCTCTTTGACCCATATCCTTAATCCCATTGGGTTTCTTTTGAACTTGGTTATTTCTTAGTCTTCTGGTACATCTGTCTGCTGTAACTATGAATCGTTTGCCAACACCACATTTTCATCATATTCCCTGAATGTCTTTTTCCTCCCACAGTTTGTATTAGAGTACTTGAAGAGGTACAGGGAAACTTTCTGGGACTGGTCATTCTTCAACTTTGTGATACTGTGTCGTTCTTTACTTAATTTCTTCTTTTTCTTCTTATCTTCTCCTATTTTTAGTGTTCTTTCCTTTTTCATTTATTCAACTTTCTTCTGTAATTGGTCATTATTCTCTCAACAAGTAGAAAATTGGAATGAGAGTATCTGAGATGATATAGATAATGTGGTTCTATATGTTAAATTCACCGAATACACTCATCCAAAATGTCCACTTTCTATGTGTCTGAAATGATTAATTTCTCTATTGCTGTATAATAAACAAGATTTCTTTCTTCCCTGATTTTCCTGGTAAGCTCTTAGAATAGTAACAGTTGTTTATCACATCTTGTAAAATTCTTCTATGCAAATAGCCATCATTTCTTCTTTCTGGTAGCTCCTATTTTCACTTGAAAAATATGTATTGCATGTGTATCATTAGAGGAGAACTGTGGAAAAAAATGCAAGTATGATATTTTTGAGATTACATTATCATTGTGATGCAGGAGTTTGCTCGCTGGTGTCATTTTCAGCTGACTTTTCACACTATCTTCAAAGGTAATTGTAAACACAGTCCAGTGCTCCAGTCTGTAGAGATTAGCCCATTTGAAAAATAGTCTTTTCGTTATTGAAAGTAGACATATGGCTATGAACTGTAACTGAATTATTTTACTCTGGGTACTTTCTTGTTGGTGGAGTAGGTGTAGATAACGTGGAAAAATAAACTGTTGGTTTCTGAATTCATGTTTGCCTATCATGGTAACACAGCAATTCAGCAAATAGAGCATCCGAAAGGAGTGATGGTCAATGATATCAAAGTAAGTGGTTGGGAACTGCTATATTGTGTTGTATACTGTATGCTATGTTTCAGGGAGATAGGCATTGATGTAGATTTCAGGGCTAGCCTTTCATCCCTCCCTCCGTGCACATTGCTAAAACAAGTTTAGCTATGATCTATGCATGCTCAGTCCTACTGTTAATCCAGATTTGAATAGTGGAGTATGTAGATATTTTTATCTGCTTCATTTGATTGCTAATGCCAGGTCTTTCCATTTGGGAACTTATTTATTTATTATTCGTACATGAAATAAAATGCATACTTTTAGTAACAGTCTTGATGGTGTTAAAGGATGTTGCAATTCACTGATATAGTATATATGAATTGCAGGTATTTGTTTATATTAATAAGATAAATTACTGCTGAGGAACATAAACATGCAAACAAGCTGTTAACATCATATTTTGTAAATTTTGTCATATAACTCTCTTATTACCTACACATGTGAAGGACTGGCCAAACCATGAATAGAGAATCAGTATAAAAGCTTGAGTACCAGCCAAAACATGAGGTATACCTTTCCTATGCGTCACCAGAGTGGCTCCTTTTTTCACATAAGGTAGACTACAATAGTGTTCCCCAAAAGAGTATTTCTTCAGGAGTTGACTACTGCATTCAAGAGAGGAGAGTAGGAAACTGAGGGATGTGTGGGCTTCTGCTGTTCCATTAAGGGGGTGCCTTTACACAGTATATATGTCCTTGAGTTTCCTCTTCCTTAGTGAATACAAACTGCTTTCACTGTGAAATAGAGGCTGACTAGTGTTCTCCTTATTATAGATACGATGAGGCTTAATACTTCTCTGTTGTCATTTCAGTCTCCCTAGTACTGCTGCTTATTTATTTAAATATTTTCCTATTCTCATGCCCAAACACATTTTTCCTTCCATTTCCCCCTTTTAACATGCAAAAGTTTAAAAACTCTCCATAGATTTGCTTTTTAATAAATTCCAGCATGAAATACTGGTTCCAGTGCAACTGATCTTCTAATTGCATACCTTGAACTAACCAACAGTCATTTAAAAAAAAAAAAAATCGGTTTAAAACAATTTAGGTTCTGTGCATTCAGAGGATCTATTCTCACCAGTTTAATTGATTTTATTTTGCTTTTTTATTCTCCATTACTCATATAGCTCATCTTGCTAAAACTATGCTGAATTTTTAACTGGTGAACAGCAGTAGGAAGCCATTAATGTTATAATGCTGAGGCCAAAAGTAAAAGTGGTCAGAAATTGAGACTAGCAGTAAAATTTTGCAAAAAAAATCAGAAATATGATTTTTGGATGGCCTTTTGCTTATTCATATGTCATGAATAGATATCGCAGCATATTTTAGTAAGCTTGTATTACATAGACAAGATTATAATTGTGTTATTTCTGTGACTAAATTTGTCAACAAACTTTGTGGAAGTAAAAACCATTCTCATTACTGCAAGTCATAGTGTTACTCGAGGTATTTTTTTATAATCTAGGACTTGATATTTTGAAAGATCAACAATGTTAGATGGTTAGGGATAGTAATCCTAAAAGGACAGCATGCATTACTTATGTTCCACTGTTTTAAATACTGACAGGAAGGATTTCTTTAAATGAATGAAGTTTATACAGGACATGCCATCTATAGTATGACTGAATAAACATTGATTCTAACCTTTATTCATGAAAGGCGGTAATCTCAGGCTAATGCCACACTTAACTCTGTACTTTCAAAATGATTTGCCTGATCTGATAAATTATGCAGTCTTTTATTTTGACCTTGTAACCTTGTAGAGTTTACTCAAACTGACTCCATAGTATTTGCCACATTAGCAGTATAATGGCTGTAACCAGTTCTTGTACTACAGTTCATTCCGCAGCAAAAGATAAACACAGGGCCATGAAAATTTATTGATTCACTTATGTGATATACACATAGTACCATTTGAAAAGTGTTTTCGGGATTAAGTCATTATGTATCTTCTGTTTGGTCAAAAATCTCAAATATATAAACAAGGAAGCAAGCAAGTATTGAGAAATATAAACTCTTATTTTTACTGTATGGTAGAATGTGCTGTTAGACATCAATCTAAAAGTTGTTTAGGTCAAAGAACAAGCCAGACATTGAACTGTCATGCCTTTCGCCCTGACCAAGGTAACTTTTACCCTCAGTTGATCCTGCAAGTATGTTACAATTTACTATGTAAATTAGTTTTGTGTTCAGAGTGTGTTATTTTTGTGTAAGAGTCTAGACTTTGCAGTTTTTCTGTTTGAACAGAACTGATGACAGTACAAGTTTTTCTTCCTTAAACAGTAGAAGGCAAGGCTTCAAAAAGAAAAGAAAAAAAAAAAGTAGAAGTAAATTGGTTGAAGCATACTGTCATTACATGACATCATTAATTTGTTTCATACTGTGTGGCAAATTTTGTTTCACATAACTCTGCTTTTAAATCTAACATAATATGTTTTTATCTTGCATTGGAATACCTGATGCCTTTATCTGCTCAAACTGAGGAGCGGGGATATTTTGATACAATTTAAAGACAAAATACAAATATAGTTATCTTTAATTTATCTCTTATTGTACTGACTTTGAGTTTATAATATAGGCAAGGCAAATTCTGCACAACCTCTACTAGGTAAATTGCCCAATGGCACAATAATATTAAATATATCTATAATTATAAGGCATTTAATATATTAGAAAATTATCTGAAAGAGAGGCCACTAAAGATTTAGGATGCTAGTGAAAAGAAGAATATGAAGAAATTGTTAAGGAACAAAAAAAGCATAGCTCAGAAGTGAAACTAATTATTTTCCTTATTTCTGCTTCTTTTGTCTTTTGTGCTCCATTGTTTGTTTTGGTTTTTTTCAGGTGCATATATTAGAAAATGATTAATATCTCCATCTTTGAGGGGATATTTGCATTTTCTCTAGCTAATGCAAACAGGACAGTTGCTGGGAATTGCACTTGAGAAATGGAGGGAAAATACCCAATTTATGCCAATGCTTTATGCAGACATAATTTTGGAGATATGCTTACTCTCATGCATTCAGAACATGGTTGGGAGAAGGAAGACAAAAAAGAAGGTTGTTTTCTTCACAGTGGTTGAGTTAAAATATATTCACAATACATAATGCAGTCCTCTGTAATTCGACCCTACTGATTAGCTTATGTCTGGCATTGAAGAGAGTTTTCTGTTTTATATGAAGAGTTCTTCCCTTGGGTTTGTTCTTTGGGTGCTGTTGGTCAAGATAAATGATGTTGCCACTGATTCAACTGCAGCTCTGGCAGAATGGCTAAAGTTGCTTTATGGAGAAGCGTGATAGCCGTGACTGGTTAGAACACTAGCATTTCAGAGGTAATTAGGAAACTGGAGAGGGGAAAATGAGTGGTACGTGGAACTCCTGGTGTCTGATTAGCACATATGTCAGCTTCAAATGACCTAGTAAAAGGCAAACAGAAAACTAGTCAATGACAACATAAATTACCGTATTTCCGCACTACAGTGCCTCTACTACTCAACTCCATGGTACAATTTTAGATTTTGGAAAGAAATGGCAAGAAAAACGGGAACAGGAAGTGTGTAAAGGCATTCCCTTCTTGGTGGGAAGGGACATGAAGATGGCCAGAAGGACTCTGGACCAGGAGGAGAACGGGGGACATGAAATGGGGGTGAAAATGACAGAGCGCTCTGGAAACTGAGAGCTGCAGCTGATGAAAGCAATGGCTTCAGAGAAAGGTGAGGTGAAGGATACCTGGAAGTACGTACAGAACTGCCACTGAGGGAAGGGGAGAAAGGAAAACTATCTACATTTGGGGTTATAATATTTTAATACTAAAATTGTTCTAGTTATGCAGGTCTAAACTGTATATATGGCCTTAAGATGCAGCTGTAAGCTTCTGTGAGATAAGGCTACAGAGTAATTTGACATATAAATGGTTTTGTATCGTTTTTGCTGAACTGCATCCTGGCTGTGTATTTATGTCAGTGATACTATTGGGAAGTCTGTTAGGACAGAATTTCTCAGTGATTCTCAGGTGGGTTTGATAATAAGAGTGCTGGCCTGTTAAAGTGTGTGGGAGAAGGGCCGCTGCAGTTCTGAAGTTCTGAGTATCACACAGAGATGTCTACCCTGGCTTGACCCTTCTGAAGAAAATTGCTGTACAAATTTGTTTTAAAAAATGCAGCACACAGATCGGGATGGCTGCAGGCAACTGCTCCCTTAAACAGGCAGGAAGTGTTCTATGGCAAAATCCATCCAACAAGAAGCTTGTCTTCTTTCACAAAGCTGATTTTTTTTGGCAATGATTTCTACAAAATCTAGACTGCCCGTGGTTTTCCGGGTGATAGCTAATTTCTATTATTTTCTACCTTTTCTGTTTTCTGCCCTTGTTTCTTTTATGTCTCTCCAATGGGGGGAGGACAGGTAGACACATGCATCTACTCCCCACCCCAATTACCTATGTTAACAGAGTTGAAGTTACAAAGTCAAGATCTCGAAAGTTTGGAGAGGGTCTGTGCTGATTTTGGCTGGGATAGAGTCAATTTTCTTCACAGTAGCTAGTATGGGGCTATGTGTTGGATTTGTGCTGGAAACAGTGCTGATAATACAGAGATGTTTTCATTATTGCTGAGCAGTGCTTACACAGAGTCAAGGCCTTTTCTGCTTCTCACCCCACGCCACCAGCGAATAGGCTGGGGGTGCACAAGAAGCTGGGAGGGGACACAGCTGGGACAGCTGACCCCAACTGACCAAAGGGATATTCCATACCATATGATGTCATGCTCAGCATATAAAGCTGGGGGAAGAAGGAGGAAGGGGGGGGATGTTCGGAGTGATGGCATTTGTCTTGCCAAGTAACTGTTACGCATGACAGAGCCCTGCTTTCCTGGAGATGGCTGAACAGCTGCCTGCTGATGGGAAGTAGTGAATGAACTCTTTGTTTTGCTTTGCTTGTGTGCATGGCTTTTGCTTTACTTATTAAACTGTCTTTATCTCAACCCACGAGTTTTCTCACTTTTACTCTTCCAATTCTCTCCCCCATCCCACCAGGCAGGAGTGAGCGAGCGGCTGTGTGGGGCTTAGTTGCCGGCTGGGGTTAAACCACGACAGTCCTTTTTGGCGCCCAGCGTGGGGCTTGAAGGGTTCAAGATAATGACAGATTTGATTAGAATGTGCTAGATCGAATTTATAGCTGTTATTTCTGTTTAGCTATTAATTGGCAGGCTCCTGTGCTTGCCATGGGGCTTGCTTGCCTCACTGTATATTAGAGTCTAGTGCTCGTTAGTGGCTGCTCTTTGCTGCTTGCTGCTTGCTGTACTGCTGTACTGCTTATCATCTTACTCTGCTGTGCCTGGGAACATTTTGATAACAGCAATGGTGATGCGCCTGGGCTGGCAGATGGCCAGGGCATCGCTGCTGTTTCTGTGCTGCTCTACTGGACAGGCTGGAACTCCAGTCTGAACTCGAGTCAAAGGGACTGTGACCTGTGGATGAGTCCATGTGGGAGCAGGACACCCCGAAGCATCTGTGGCCGCGGTTATGTCTGTGCCGCAGCAGGTACATCTCTGAAGGCATTGTGGCCCATGGATAAGGCCATGTGGGAACAGGTGCACCTCAAAGTGACTGCGGCTGTGGATAAGTCCATACTGCAGCAGGTATACCCCTGAAGAAACCATGGCTCATAGATAATGCTCCACTTGGAGCAGGTACACCCCTAAGGGACTGCAGTCTGTGGATAAATCCAAGCCGGAGCAGGGGCAAGGGGAGGAGTTCATTGCAATGTTAAACCCGACGGTCTGGTCCAAAGGGACTGGGGTGGAGATTGTAAAGGAAATACCTTTAAATTGTTGTAACCTGGGACTTGAGTTGCATGTTATGGGAATTACTATAGCAGGAACCACCTGAACCAATGGAGGACAAGCCTTACAGGAAACAGTGCAAGTGCAGCAGTGACCCGATCTGAGCTGGCTTTGGTGCCCAGTAACTCCACACAACACACCATCTCTCCTGTCCTGGGTGACCACTGTAACAGATGGAGCCCAAAGTCATGGACTAGATGAACTCAGTGGACATTTTGTGGAAGTTTTACAGACATTTCCAGGGGTGGTCCATAGACTAAGGGAATGATATCTGTGTATTACATCAAAGGACGGGAAGGGGGGTGGCGGTTAATGAAGCTGTATTGGATAGTGTGGTACCTGAGCATGCCATAAATGGTATGGAATAAGGGGTGGAAAATGTGCTGGTTTTGGCTGGGACAGAGTTAATTTTCTTCATAGTAGCTAGTATGGGGCTATGTTTTGGATTTGTGCTGGAAACAGTGCTGATAATAGAGAGATGTTTTTGTTATTGCTAAGCAGTGCTTACACAGAATGAAGGCCTTTTCTGCTTCTCACCCCACGCCACCAGCGAGTAGGCTGGGGGTGCACAAGAAGTTGGGAGGGGACACAGCTGGGACAGCTGACCCCAACTGACCAAAGGGATATTCCATACCATAGGACGTCATGCTCAGCATATAAAGCTGGGGGAAGAAGGAGGAAGGGGGGGGATGTTCGGAGTGATGGCATTTGTCTTCCCAAGTAACCGTTACACGTGATGGAGCCCTGCTTTCCTGGAGATGGCTGAACAGCTGCCTGCTGATGGGAAGTGGTGAATGAATTCCTTATTTTGCTTTGCTTTGCTTGCGTGCATGGCTTTTGCTTTGCCTATTAAACTGTCTTTATCTCAATCCATGAGTTTTCTCACTTTTACTCGTCCAATTCTCTCCCCCATCCCACCAGGCAGGAGTGAGCGAGCGGCTGTGTGGGGCTTAGTTGCTGGCTGGGGTTAATCCATGACAGAGTCAGAATTTACATTACTTATTCAACCATATTTTGGCCCTGCATGTATTATGAAGCAGGTTTTAACTGGAGAATTTCATACTGTTGCTCTCAGAGGACCATTGTAACATTTAGTGCACAGAATGACAACTGCTAAGCAGCTATTCAAATTTTGTTTGCACTTGGATTCCAGTCAGTAGCCCAGCTCTTGCTTGCTGAGGTAAAGTTTTCTTCTTCACTTTCAGTTTTCTTTTGTTTCTAACACTGTGAAGTAGATTTATATTCTATATTGAATATAGAAGCCCGTGGGCTTTTCTGGAGTGCTTCTGTTATGGCATCTGACTTCACAAATCTACAGAGCAATGTTTTACAGTGACTCATAATTATTCCCATTTTACAGGTGGCAAACTGGGGCATAGAAGAGATTAAAGCTATAAGTGTCCTTTTGCCAGGTTTTCAAATTATCTGGCCATAGTACACTTTTTAAAGAGTAAAGCCTCTATTGCCTTCCAATGTTGCTCTGGATACACAGCAGTTCTTCAGTTTGGAGTCCAAGGTTTCGTGCTTGGTACCGAGAAGATGAGAAATAGAGTATCAGTGACCATCTGTGAGAAATCAGATGAGATGCCTAGTGTCATTTGAGTTCTGTATCTCTGTTGCTCTTCTCTGAAGACTGCAGAGTCATCTTTTCCAGCCATCTTCTCCCTTATGTGCCTTCAGATGCCTGCAATAAAAAGGAATTGTCCACCCAAGTAGCAAGGGGAATAGTCCATTGCCGTGAAAGACTGCGGAGATTTAAGTTACAAGTGTACTTGTACTGGAGAAGCGGTACCAGAATGTGAAATAAATTGGGGATGTAACTAAATCCTCTTTTGTCATTATGTAAAGCACGATGTATGATCAGTATCTAAAGCTGTGGTGTGATCCGGTAGATTAGCAGAAGCTACTGAACCTATCTATAAGAAAAATATGACTGTATTAGGATTGGATGAAAGAACTGGTAGACAGAAGGTTTCAAAGTAAGAAAGATATTGAGAACTAAGAACTGGTAAACTGTGTGGCACAGTATACTTCCTAACGTTAAGAATAATATGCAGTCAGTTTAACCGAGTTTTTCACTTTATTGCTTCATCATACCGAAGACTTGACGTTTTGGAATAGGTATTTCTTTGATGGCTATATGACATTTTAATGTATATAAAATATATATATATAAAAAAAATTAATGATTATGTATAATTTTGTATAAATATCTTTAGATATTTTGATAAGGGCCCTTAAATACTTAAGAGCTTTGTAAGTCCCAAAATTTAAAACACATTTCATACTCTTTTCATTCCTCATTGGCGCAGAAAAGAGAAGTCTGGAACAACGCAGTCTGAGTGTTGCTTAGTTGGCTAGATCTTTCCTAGAGTTTGTCATTGATTCCATATGTGTATCTACTGTCTATCCTTCACGGTGAATGGTACCTTTTATCTTTGGGAAATCTTTAAGCAACTCAACTTTGCATAGCTTATTGTTCAGGAATAAGGAAATAACATAAAGAAAGTGATTTAAAATATTGTTTTACATAAAAAATGGAACTACTTATTCATTATATAAATATAGCTCTATGTATTACTGTTGATTCAACATAATTGGCTTTGACATAAGTGGTTATTATCAGCATAGTTTAATCTTGAGATAAATGATCTTTCTATCAAAAAACATACTAATTTTCTTGTAAAGAAAGAGGGGCATAAACTTTATTTTTGTTACTTCTAGCATGTTTAGAGCACATAAGTAACAGGTTAAGGGAGAGGAGTAGTCAAAAATATCACAAGTACTTGATATCATTTTCTTGCAACCTTAGCACTTCACCATGAACATTATAAATGACTGATTCTCCTTTAGGTACTGACTTGCTTTAGAATGATGTATGAAATAATATGTGTTTTGCATGTCCTGTTTGTAATGATAAAGGTCATATAGTATCATTTACATAATCTCTAGGCAGAAATGAACTCCAGCAATATCTTCTGTATAACATATACATTATCTGAGGTTTAAAACTCTCATTATTCATGAAAGTTAATTTTACAGTGGGTGTGAATGATCTATCTTATGGCTGCTTTTTTGATCATTCTATAAAATAATATGGAGCAAAGCCTGCACAAATAGCAGGAAAACCAGTAAAGAGTGATGCATTTGCTTGACTCTGTGTATACCCGATTGGATCTTGATTGATGGCAATCATTTGTCTTTGTCAAAAAAAGGAGAAAAATTCAGACATTGAAATAAGAGTGCTATCAAACTTTCTACAATGGCAGAAAGATTCTATTAATGTAGCCTGAGAGTATTAACTGTCTCTGCTAGAAAATGATAAAGAATGTTAATTTTTTTTCTTGAGCATGTTTAAGTGTAAACTGCATTATTTTGTCTATCTGGGAAGACTAAAAGGGGCATGCTACAGATTTATGGCATGCTGGAATTGGAATTTAAAAAAAAAAAGTAAATTACAAAAAAAAAAAGAAAGAGAGAAAAAAAAGCCAAATACAAGAGCTTAATCCTTCTGATTATGATTTCGCAACAAAACAATAAAAGTTTAAGTAGCATAGTGTCGTAAAATCCTTAATGCTGCATTCCAATTGATATTGAAGCTTTGAAGACTAACTTCAAAGGAGGGTGAACAAGAGCAAAAAATAGATATAAAATAAACAACAAAAAAAAATGACAAGCTTGGTTTTAGAAGTCCTTTTGTGTGTCAGATCTAGGAATATTGACCCGTTACTTGAATGGGCTTTAAGGCAACTTCCTTATTAATGATACTTAGAAACAGAAAGCATATGCTTGTGGGTAATAGTGTATTTAAGGGGAAAAATGCTATTTCACAGTAATGCTAGCAATGCAACAATACTTTTTAAATAAAGGAATATATGATTTTATCTATTAAAAAATCCAAACAAACAAAAAAACAGGCCACCAACACCCCAAAGTGTTAATCACTGGATTTATCATGCCATTTGTATCTGTGTATTTTATTATACATCTGTTATGGGCTCTGGTTCTAAATAGCAGTGTTCAAGTTTGATTACTGAAACAATATTTTCTAAATTATGAACCCAGCAAATAGCCTCCATGACTACTCTCTCTACCCTAGTAAGGCAAATATTTTTTGTTCCTAAACTTTTAAAGAATGAGAAAACTGTAGCATTCAACTTTGATGTTTACTAGTCCTTGATGCACCCTTAAAAATAAATATTTGAGAGATTGTCACTTTAAGGACAGCTGAAAGAACGGCTATATCAAGACTGGGAACCAGGAACTGCAGTTCTATCTAATACCAATACTAATGTGCTTTGTGGCCCTCATTAAGTAATTTTAAAGTTTTTTGGGTTTTTTTTGGTTTTTTTGGTTTTTTACTATTTCTGCATTGTGTTCCTGAAAACACTTTCTAGCTTTGCCTTACTGCAGTGTGTCTGAGTATGGCGGCAGGCTCCTGATTCAAACATTAAAAGGCAGCATAAGCACAATGTTATCTGCCCTTGCTTAAAGAATTTTGTAGTGACATCATTAAGAAGTTTGCAGTTTTGGATAGATTCATTTGGTAACTTTCATGAAGCTGTTGCTACTGCTGCTGAAGATGCTAAGATGTGATTTTAGCTGGGGGTGGTGGTGGTGTATTTTAATTTTTTATTTTTTTTTTTTTAATGGTAGGGTAGGTGAGACATGACTTGTATGATTGAGATCTTTGCTGTTTTAAGGAGCAGCTGCAAGATTAGTTCATGACAGGGAAATTTTGGAAGTGGAAACGCTATGTGTTAAATATACATATGTACACACTACTTCACCCCCTCTCTTCAGAAAAATAACATATGAGCACCAGACTAATATTGTAGGACAGTATTAAGATTATGAGGTCCAGTTTTCAGGGAGCAATAGAATCAGGATCACCTGTAATGTCCTAATAAGGACATTATAGAAGAAATATTCTCTCTCTCTCCCTTCCCTCCTCTGCCCCCCCCCCTTTCTGCTCTTGCCTGCCTGCATTTTCTGTCCCCATTAATTCTTCATTAGATTTCTTTTTTAACCTTTTATTCCTTTTCCCAAGTTTTTGTCCTAGCCAGACCTGGTTTTGTGCCACCCCTTCTCTACTCTACCTCTTGTCCTACTGATTCCCAACTCTGTCCTCTTTTCTCTGCTTGATCACCAGCAGATCATGTATGCATAACCCTTCCCCTCTCACATTTTTATCTTCCATGGCTTCCACATCTAGATGCTTTCTTTGTTGCCTCATAGGCTCTTTGTCTCTTCTGTATCTGGAAGAAATAATTTCCTCCTTTGTGCTGCTTATGTTGTTGTGGATGTAGACGGCACTGGTGAAAGACAACTGCACCTTTCTTTGTCCCAATGTCTCTTGATCTTTCTGGAGTAGCCATTTTAGAGAAAGTTTAGATTTTTTTTTTTTATTTTTTTTTTTAGTAGATAGAGTTCTGGACTAGAGGAATTGTTCTCTTTTGGTCTGTGGGAATAATGCATGTTTGTCATGGACAGGAACTAAGACTGTTCTCAGTGGGTTTGATGCACATGAGGTCACAATCTGGGCATAAGAGAAGTGTGATGGGGGGCAATCTGAGAGGCACGACCTAGGGAAGGATGGGCAGCATCTTCAAAGGCATTTTGCCATTAGCAAACACCTACTGATTGTATACAGACTGTGAACTTCCAAAGCCTGTAGCATGGCCGTATTTGGCAGCTTTGTACAGAGATAACCAAAGAAATACTTTGGGCAAAAGCTTCTATGTGGAAAAATTAAAGTTCTCTTAACACAGCTAACTTTGACTTGTGAAATTTTATTACAAATGATTAAAATATAGTAAACAGAAACTAAAATAATATCGTAGAAGATTTTGGGCAAGTAGAATTACCTACAAACCTATTTGTTATGAAACATTCAAAAGCCATTGAATCCACAGCACAGAATAAATTCAGCCAAAGAACCTGTTACATTTGTTAGTGTGTTAATTTCTCATCCCTAAATCCTATACAGTGTGCTGTAATCTCTGTGATGATTGTCAGTCTATCTCTTCTCCTTTCACTGCCCCCTTCCCTCGTGGGAAATTTTTGGGGAAAATACCATCTTGCAGTGATTAGTATCAAAGATGGGTTAGTTCTATCATATGGTTTGGTAAGTAATCCATGGCTATTGCTGTCATTTGCTGCTTGCCCGTATAGCTTCACACATGTATTTCATTTCCAAAGTTTAGCAAAGTTATTCCCTATAAAGAGGGTGAAAGTCTAGATGAAAGCCATCCCTTTTGTGAAAACCGTATTCTCTATCCCTCTTAGTACAACAAGTAAATTTTAATGGTGCGTGATACTGAAATGAATCCTGTGACCTTAAGAAGTTGTAGCAAAAGATCAGGTTTTATTTGAGTCCTTTTGCCATTGTTTTCATTACTGTATTTTTAATTTTTAGTTGAAAAATGTAGTACAAGTAGCTGTGTATATATTCAGTATTTGAAACAATCCAAATTAAAATTCATAAGTCACTTGAAAAAAACCAAACTGGTTTGCATGTAAATTAGTATTTTTTTATTCTTTTCTAGGGCTCTGTTCATTTCATTAATAACTGAATTCATCTTCCTCCCAAAATGAGACAGAATGGTTTGTCTTCTGAAAACATTAATGTTTTTACAGCAATGGAAAACTTTTCACTTTATCTTATCCTTGAAATCTCTTACAAAATATATGGGCTTTTTATTTTGAAAAGGAAAGTGAAAACATTCAATTTTCATGATGAAATGAAACAGTCTTTTCTCAATTTTGAGTGACAGTCTGAATTGACTCTTCTGTCAGCAGAGAAGCTAATTGCAAAAAAATATGCTTCTCAATTCTTTTACCATGATTTTTTTTTTTTAAGACTGTTTTCTGTGATGGATTTAACAAACTTTGTAAATAAGGTTTCTTAGAGAAGTTGTATTACATACTGTGTCAAAATGTTTGGGTTCTTTAATTTTTTTCATCATAGGCTACTGAAAAAAAGAAGTTAGCTTAGTTTAGCAGGGATAATACATGATTATTTCTAAAGCTAAATAATGGAGAAAGGTGTGACTTTACAGATAATTACACTACAGTTTATATATGTGGGAGGAAGGTTATGTACGAGAAAGAAAATGCATATTGTGATGCAGTATACCTAAATTATGCTTAGAAGTATCTGCACAATAATTTACCAGTGATATGGTCTTAAATAATCTTCTCTGAAGAATTTACATAAAACGAGAATTAACATCTTCAGCAAAAAATGTGGCGAATTGTATGGTTGTTACAAAGAAATGTTCTGCGCTCACACTTGCATTCCAGATTTTAAACTGTAATTTATAGTTTTGTTAGGAGTTTCTTTAGGACCTAAAGGATTTTTCTCTTCAGTGCCCCTACTGTTGTTTTTCGTGAACGTTAACAGTATCACATACTATACAGATACTTGATTTATACGCACACAGATGGAATTCTGTAGTCCAGAAATTAAGGTTTGCCTGTGCCACTTAAAACTCTTTACCTTGGTGCCTAAGTGACACATTAGAACAGAAATTCCCAGAAATTAGCACAGTTCCAGCCTGTTGTTTTTCACTGTAGTAATTCTTCCCAAGCTCTGAACTTGGGGGTTGAGGCCACTGATACTTGGGTTTGTTTGAAGTCTGTTTCTCCACTGTGGATGACTACGTTGAAGAGAAACACATTAAGAGGAAGGAGGAGTATAAATAGACAAACCACAGTAGACTCAGGAAATCCCCTGAGCTGAAAATAGTTGGAAACTGGCAGAGTATTAGGGGAGAAGTTGTACATGATCAGTTTGATCTTACTCTTCCTTAAGCCACCACTTAAGCCACCAGTGACGTTTTTGGATGCAGAATTTGGGGTTAGACTTTTGGTGAGAAAAGGTACAGCCGTTCCTGTGCTCTTTCTATCCAGTGGGTGCATTCATGTCCCTCCTCTGCAGGGGACAGGGAGTCCCTCAGGCGGTTCGTGGTGCCACTGGGGTGATGCAGTTTGGGTGCAGTCCAGTGTGAGTTACCCCAGATTGCTCAGTTCTCCTCTCTGATGGGGGCGTTTCTTAGTAGTGCTGAGTGGCTGTGGGACAGGGATTCTTTGCTGCATATGGCTTATCGTTTCCAGTTGTGAGTGACAGTGTTGTGTCCATTTCATTCTCCGTGATGGGATTTCTGTGTTGAGAACAACTGCTTAATATTGAGAAAGGTGTTTCAATGTTAGGAAAGAACCTAAAGAGGTATGTTGTTTTTCCTACTGGTTTTTTTTTTTTTTTTTTCCACATTTGACTTGAAACTCAGAATTATTGTTGCTGAGATGGCTGGTAAATTTGTCTTAAAAGCAAATAAAAGAGTAGCTGGCTGAAGAGGGGAAAGTTGGAAAGCTTGTCAAGAGAGGTAATAGCCCCCCTGAAGAAAAAGCTTTATTGTCTCTTAACATGTGTCTCTATGGCTGCTAACACAGAGGGGAAAAGTTGGGTGGGTTATGCTAATTTTTAAATCACTGAAGTGAAACAGGAAACATTTCCTGGTTTGTTGCTTCTTAAGCTTTCATTTTACAGTCTTTGTTATCAATCCTGTTCTATAATACTGGATTTAAATGCTAACGCTGTTAGTGTTGAGCATTAAGGATATGTGGAGGAAAGAATATTGCAATATCTCTTGTATTGCTGAGTCCAAATGTTCATTACCAATGTTCTGTTTCATGCTGTGTTCTTGCAGACTGTGCAGCAGATAGGTGTGAAACAGTATTCTTTATGCCGCCTGCAGGGTCTTGGTGTGAGCTGATAGCTACCACCTTGCAAAGAGCAGTTCGTAGGCACCATCTTCACTTGCGGACTGTGTCAGGTGACAGTTTTGAACTTGCCTCTGTGCAGTGCCTATTAATTGCCAACCGTTTGTCTCCCAGTTCGTTGACCACATATAATAGAAGATAAGGTATGTTTTCAGGCTACTTTTCCCTTCATTTAAAGCTTGAGTAAATACAGTATTCTCTGTGTGGTCCAGGAAAGGGTGCTTCATCGTAATTCAGTGCTGTGTTTTTATTTTTAGAGACCTTTTGTAAGGCTTTCAAAGGAGAAATATATTTAATAAGTTAAACCTTTTTAAAGGTTTTTGAGTCCTGTTGTTGTTTCCTGACTATGGTATGTTAGTATGGTAACAGTTAGGAGTCTTGCTCCATGTGCTTCTTAGTGGTCTTGCTACCTTGTACTTACTGTTTCCTGTCTCAGAGAGCGATACAATGTTTGCAGTTACTTGAACTCTTTCTTACATATGTTCCTGCAATCATCACACAATGAAGTAATTTCCCAGATTTTTGCCCTCCTTAGATTTTTAAATCCTGAATTAAATCTCTGACAGAAGTGTTAGCCTTTAAATCGTGCTTGAAAGGTGGTTTTATTTGGTTTTGGTTGGTTTTTTTGTTTTGTTTTGGGTTTTTTAGATGTAAGCTTTGATTTTAGAGAGTAGGAGAAATGCAGGTAATGTTGAAGTTGGGTGTCTCTAAGACTTCAGTATCCTAACCTGCAATCCGAATTGATAATACCTTTTCCAAGATATTGTTTAACAGTAGCCAAACATGCTGTGGACCTGAGAATTACCTATTTCCCCTAAAGTAATTTAAAGCAGAGGGACAAGTATGTTCAAATTAATTGTGATTAAGCAAGAGTTTGAAGGGTGAATTTTCTTATCTCCCCAGATGCACTCAAATTCTGTCCACAATAAAATGATAAAATGTATATATTTTTGATAAGTAGGCATTTAGAGACTTCAGAGAGGACTTTCTTGTCTTTATTATTCTAGGTTTAAAAAAAATATAAAAACCCATGCATAAGCAGGCCAGAGTTGTTCCATCTCATAATTTGGAGGACAGTCTCTTTCCTATCAAATGAACTAACAGGTTGGTCTCTCCTGAATGGAAAACTTACTTTGGCAAGGCTGGTTTGAAGGCAAGTGATCTTTAACAGACCTTGCACTACCTTGCAGAGGTTCATTCTGGATTGGAAAACAGTAGATGTCATACCTAAGTCTTGGTCATCTTTCCTATTCCTCTCTTTGGTGTTTGTTGAATTGCTGAGTTAATTTAGTTACTAGATACTAATTTTAACTTCGTTTTGGGAAAAAAAAAAAAGGAACAATTAGTTTAGACCTTTCTGGCAGAGGACTCTGAAAATATATATACAAAAGAAAAAAAATTTAACTTCCTTTAGAAGAACATAGAGCAGAAAAGTATTTGCTGAATCAGAGGGATGCACTACTACATTTTTATGGAAGCAAGAAGAGTATCCAGCTGTTGAGAGAGCTATAAAAAAAGGATACAGGTTAGCCACAGCTCTTAAAGTGGGAATGTGGGAATGTGATTTCATCGTCTTTCTTCTAGAAGAGATGATAGTGAAGCTGAAATGTTTGGTGCAGGTCAAATGGAAGATTTTTGGAAAAAGCTTTACTGTAATTCCTGTGTTTAATACTTTTGGGGTCAGAACAATATACAAATGAAGTAACAGATCTGAGGAGATTTTCTTGTTTTGGTCAAAAGTTGATCTATATATCCAGAAATGCTTGAAAGATTATCATCTCATATTCCAAGCTACTGGAGAGAATTTATCTGAGTCATAATATTTCGATGTACTTTATTCCTCACAGAAAACCTGCTTATGCTGTAATTAGCGAGAAAAGATACAGGTCCTTTCTATGCATGTGCTTAAGGTGAAAGCATCAGAACCAATAGGAATGGCTAAGGAGATAGAGATTGAGCTAGCTCCTTTATCATATACCCCTCAACCTATATTCTTGTATTCCATTGTTCATTTTGGCAAGGAAGGGATGACTAAGTACTGCAGACTAAATTTCCGCGTTCTCAGACAAACAGCAAAAAAACTCCAGTGAGATGCAGTGTACCAATTTTTTGTATATTATGGTAGTTATTGTTATTTTCGATACGAATAGCAGTTTATGGGATCTGTATGAACTGTAGTTATTTTGAAAAACAAATCGAAAGTTGTTGACTGCAATCAGGTGTAGGATGTGCGAGATCTGGAAAGATTTATGAGCAACTAAGCCAAAGCATCTGGCTGCAAATTTGCTATACATTCATTCTTCCATGTCTGAGTCATGTCTGAACTAATTTTACTCAAAGCCAGAGGAAAGTTTTCATGTTAACTTCTGATAGAGAAGCGGAGTAGTTTTCATTTCAGTTAATTTATAATTAATATTGGCAGAAATGCAACAAGAATTGAACTGTGTCTTAAGGTGACATCTTTTAAAGTGCAGCTTTATTTTAGACTGATCAAAATAAGATCAGTCTAAGACAAGACAGTGGTTGCAGAATACATGATTAGTATTGTACTATGTATTTAAGTGAGCCCTCTTTGAAGTATCAATGTGCACTGGAATGCCAGCACTTCAAAGAATGCTGCCTCCAAAAAAGCTGGGGCTGTGGTAAGCCACCAAGGGGTTAATAAAGATCAAAGAAGAGCATACATAAACTCATACATAAACAGAACTGTTTTTAAACTGGAGGTTAATAACACCATCATCTAGGACAGCAACACCTTAAAGGTGGGCTTGTCTTTACCCTGACATGGTGCTTTATAATGTGTAGAGGGAGACTGAAACATTTATAGTCAACATTTTTTCTGGATTGCTTTTTAAATAAGGAATTCAAAGCTTGTCAATGCAGAAAAGAGTCTCTGTGGTATCTGCAATTGGCATTGTTCCTCTAGTTTTGTTTTGCATGCTAGTTAGATGGGAATGGATTTTTGGTATGATTCAAAACACAGAGATCGGGAGACCTGGGCGGGGAATTGTAGCTGCAGTGTCTAATGGGTGGTCGAGACAAAGAGATAATATCCTAACTATTCACTGTATAAAAGCATACAAAAAGCACTTCTACCAGTTTTTAAAATGCAAATCTAGGAATTACAGATCCGTGCTGTTTGTACTGTCTTGTTTATATGGGGAAATAGCATGAAACATCTGTTAAGACGTGCTTCCCTTACTGACATTCCCATTTTTTTCCTCTACACTGGAAGTACCTTAGGTTTAAACTGTACAAGGGTCCCCTACAACCGTGCAAAGCTCCTTCAGAGTGACAGTTCTGTGCTAAGTCCATGTAGACATTGTGCCTGAAGTTCATACCCTGCTTTTCACATCTATATCTTCAGAAAGATGTAAAGAAGAATGGCACTACTTTCTCTTCTGGAAACACAAGAAACCCCACCACCACCTTTTGATAAAATTGAAGCGTAGATAAAGGCAAAAGTCCTTTTAGGAAAAAATCCTTTACAGACAAAGCCAAATGTTTTCTTGGAGAAGGGTTAGAAGAAGCAAATAGACTATGCTAATTTAATGGATTACATTAATGTTCTGCAATATTGATATTATGCCAAAGAAGTTGTACTCAGTGGCCTTGAGCCTTTGTTATGACCAGTTCCTGTTACTACAGCAATGACTGTGGCAGAGATTAAGAGCCTGGCTGTGCATGTGTGTTTTGCTTAGGGGTTCCCAGTTATTTCCATTTGTGGAAGTCTGTATTCTGAAACTATGGAATATGAATGTCTATGTGTGGCGAAAATGAAGATAACATGAGAAGGCACAGGTTCTGCTAACATTAGAGTATGATTACATGATATGTCTTTTTTGATATCAAAGATGTTCTTCCTCATCCTTTCTTTCCTTTCCCTCACCTGCATGTTTCTTTCCCTCCTTTTTAGTTACATAGTTGCTGGTGAGACTGCAGTGTAAGCAGATTACTGATATAAAACAGAATAAAAACATTGAACCCTAATAAGCCCACATTGTTACTGCAATTCTGTTTAGTGTGGCCGCACAAATGCTTACGTGAATGCAACTGAGAGAGGGAGGGAGAGTAGCAGATCTTTAACTGGTTTTGCCATTGAAGAAAATATAGGTAATGCAGGTAGCATTTCCATAGATCTCAGTGCACTTATCAGGAGTCAATTAATCTTTAATGTTCTGAAGTAGATACATTATCAGTGAAGTGCTGTGAAACACACACATTGAGATAGAGTGTAGCTGGCCAAGTAATATTTTAGCGGCAACTTTGACTTAATACTAACCAAACCTTTTCCTGTGTGCTTTGGTAATACAGGCGAAGTTGGGAATCAGATCAGGAACCTGATTTACTGAAAAACAGTCATTTTCCCTACTGCATCAGTACTCTGATTTAGGTTTACCACATGGCAACACAAACACTTGTGCATGGGATCTCTGCATGAAATGCTGAACTTGGTACTGCTGCTGAGAACTTGCTTGTCAAGTTACATCTTCAGTGTTTGCTTCACCATCATTAAGCTCAATGTTTTATTTTCCAAAACATGTTAGATATTTTTGATCATGTTACAAATCAACAATACAGCTGGATGTGCACATAACATTTTTTAGATTAGTACTTATAGACGTGTAGCTAATGGTATTAATGTGCTCTGGTGTAACTTGTTTTTTTAGATCACAGTTTGTGAAAGCTCATTACAAGAATATTGAAGGATTTCAGAAAATTTTTTACTTGCTTTCTGAAATTGCATTTTATCAAGTCAGTTAGTGGAACATACCTTGCATTTTATTATTACATGCAAATTATGAGAGATTTTAGTTAGTATTCTGGACATCCAGCTGCATGAAAATGCAATGGATTTCAATTTGCAAGATAAAGCAGTCTCTTACATTACATCATGCCCTGCAGTCTGCTAGTGGTACTCCATCAAGATTTCTGCAGTACTTTCTAGAACTTCAACACTTTTATCTTTGGATTGACAGTCAAATGTGAATGCTTATTGCTGCTGCTTTTGGAGAAAAATGTTTGTGTATCTTGCAGCAGATGTCTGGCTTGAGTTCTTGAAGTATTTTACATGGAAACAAAAGTTATCTAGATGTAGAGGAAGAAATGTTCTTGAACAGCATTAAAATAATCCAGCATATTTTTCTTTAAAATTGGGCATCGCTATTTGCATTCTATGATTGCTCTTTTGTGTAATTTAGAAGGAGCACCTGATATTGTGCATTTGATGAGCCATTGCAACCAAAGTGCTGAATAAATTAAAACCAGAAGTTGTGGTGGGCTTGCAGTTGGTGATGGAGAAATTGCAGAGCTGCCTTCTTCCAGGTTTCTTTTCAAATCTATACTGTTGTTACTGATGAGTAAGTGGTGTTGCTGCTCTGTGTTTGGTTGTCTATGAAACTAGTTTAGCCTAGGTCTCTGTGTTCGAGCATTTACACATTAGAAATTGCCATCACTGATTGATTGCCTTGCTGGATGGCCTTAGCGGAGAGACTAAGGATTGATTAGGTTTGAAGATTGACTTACCTGCTTAACTCTACAGTTAAGAGTTCCAATGAGTAGTATGTCATCTGGAAATTTATCTTGGTATCTTCACATAGGTTTAGGGCATGTGAATGAGGTATTATGCTTATGTCATGATCACCACCTGTGTTGTGTTCTCATTCCATGGCCTGGGAACAGCCTCTGCTTCCAGACGTGTCAGTGCAGTCATTTCTACCAGTACAAAATTCACATCGACTAATGTTTCATATCTGTGTTTAATGTACATAATTGCCATACAGCAGAGCAAGAACTGTTTTTCTTTGAACAGTAGACTGTGCAAAGACTATAATAGCAGACTGTGCTGGTCTGAGTCTTCATAACAACACATTTTTTCGAGGGCACACACACTTCCATCTACTTTTAAGTTTGTTGCAATTGTCTTTTGTGTGAATGGGTTTTCTTGCCTTTAAGGCTAGATAGCCTTCTAGATAGAAGAGGTAATTCAGAGGTCTGGTCATCCTCTGTCTCTGCAGATGATTTCTATAACACTGTGCTGCTTTTGCCTTTCTTTCCTTTTCTTTGTTTCTCTTTTCTGTGCTGTGTTTATTTATTTAGTACTTCACTAATCTAAGCATCCAAATGGGTGCTTCTGGGGTGTGCTAAAATCCATTCTCAATTAACTTGTGGCCCAAGTACAGCCCTAACACCTCTCAAACTATTGCTTTTGTAGGTTTACATTTTCTTTCCTCTTCCCCACCTCGCACGGTCCCTTTTCTATCCACACTAGTGTGCTGACTGCTCCTTTTCTGTGGTCATAGAGGTAGCAGATTATCTTGAAACGCACAATGGATAAGGCATTACAAGAAGTAATTCAGCAATTGGGTGATCCTCTCGTCGTTCTCTGGTTGTACTGCTTAGATTCAATTTAAATCTCCTATAGGGTATGAGGACCAACAGGTAATTCCCATGCCTACAATTCCTTTGCTATAACACCATAATAAAACTAGTACACCAGTTGGTATGTTTTGTTTCCAATTGTGTTAATCTTTGAAACTGGTAGGAAAAAATAGGTTTCTTGTTCTTGGAATGAAGATATGTGAGCATTTAAACTTTTTCCCATTGACCACAGTGAAGTGACTTTTTCTTTTGCATGACATGCTCAAAGTCCTGCGAATACAGGTTATATTGGTCATTCTGTATTTCGTCTCATCTCTGTACAATTGTAACAATCTACTTAGTTACATGGGAATTGAGAGGAAGGTTTTATCTCAATTCTGAGTACATAGCCTGGTAATTTGGGGAACTGTTTGAAAAATAAAGCAATATAATGGTTATGCTATTTGAATAAAACATTTAATATCAAAGCTTTGTTTCTATTCAGTCAATATTGTTACTAAGGAACCACTAATTACTGTGTATCATGTTAGAGGGGGCCCTGACAAATCCATGCAAATCATATGATTTATAATTCATAAATCCCCAATCCCCTGAGAAATGTTGCTCTTGCACTTAGACTAATTGAGTACTTATGTTCATTGATCCAGTCCATATAGCACCTTTAGTCCATATGGCAGCCTTTATTGTAGGCCCGGAAACTTCTGTTGTCAAATGTCCCCTGTAGTCGATGGCACTATACTGTTCCCAAAATCTGCTTACTTGGGTTCTGCCCGAATCAGAGCAATATTTATGTCTGTCTCCCCCTGGCTGTAGAGGTACAAAGTCTGCATGGTACAGCATTGCCTTTTGGGGATGGAACTGCAGTCGTTAATTGATCTTACTAGTAAGCTAGTTGTTCTAGAGTAGCTATATAATGTACTGGGTTATATTGTTACTAATGTGCATTTGTCCCAGTAGCTGCTCTCAAAAATGGCTTACTTGTAAGAATTAGACAACATAGGTGTTTATTTTTGGCTGTGCAGGTTTTTGTTGGATATTTTTCAATGTGTAGAGAGTAGATTTTTTTTTTTTTTACCTCATAATACAGTGGTTGGCAATAGTTGTAAATACTCAAATACACAGTCTAATAGCTGATATGTTGTTTTTTGTGAATAATCAGCGCACCGGTGAAGGAGATGGAATCCTATGCAAGTTTCGTATGCCAAACTGAAAATAAAAGTAGGAGACTAAAGATATATTATGCTTCAGGAAAATACTTCATGCCTGATCATTGTTACCTATTTTTCTAATAATTTTAGCATAGTTTTGTAATGTAGTATAATTGTAATTGTTATCCAGAAGAATGGCATCACTTAATTCTATCAAAACTGTAGAAAGATAGATGAATGACAAATTAATAATTTACCATCTTTGCATAATACTGTAGCACAGCATACCAGAAGGATTGATGGCAGAAGAGGTTAACAAATTTTAGCGGCTTCCATTAGCTTTTCATTGTCATATGTTTGTGGTGCCGACTGAAATAAGCTTTGTAGGAGATCTCAGTCTAGGGAACTAATTACTTGTGCCGATTGCCATACTGATGAATAGACCCTCATTGTATCATTCCCCTGAAGACGAGGAGCAGTCTGTGATTCACGACTGCATCCTGGCTGATATTTGATAATAATTTTAACAGATAAATGTAGGAAGGCAGAATGATGAAGTGCCTATCCATGCTCTACGACTATCAAAGGCATGCACATAGCCAGCTGTGTTCTGCCTTTTTTCTATAATCACTAATGGAGAATTTTAAGTTATTAATCGACCTTTGAATAAACCCATATCTTCCTGTGTTTTGTAATTTTTCTTTGGTTAATTATTCCAAAATCATTGGATTTTGTAATCAAAGCATTCAAATTTAAGCATGACTATAACACACACAAATAAGATACTGGGGCATTTGATTCCAATACTTCAGTATTCTTCTGAAAGTAAGAAATCAGGAAGATGAAGAATAGCACTGCCTTTTCTTTGGTGTTAGAAAAAGGTATAGAATTTTAATGAAGGTAGATGCAAAGACACTCTCCATTTTTATAAGATTATTTTCAGTCACAATTTTTAATGTCTACAAATGGTGTTTGAGAGTAGGGTTATGCAAATTATTCTGGCTTTTGTTACCATGTTTGTCTGAAACCCTTGATTTACCTTAAATAAAACTCATTTCTGCCTTTAGACCTCAAAACTAAGAATGTAGATACCAAGTATTTTTAACATTGTGATCTGTAAATTAGTTGTGGCTATTCATTTGTCAGTGTTGACAGGTATACTTTCTATTAGCTCCTGGACCAGAAATGGAATATATATGCATTTTCATCTATTGTTTTAATACTAGCTATGTTAACAAACAAAATCAGTGTTTTTTAATTTGGGCATACAGGTTTTCAGACTATAATGGCTATTCTATGCTTCAGGCATTTTCTGTTTGTTTGTTTGCTATACCTGAAATTGGCGGGTTTTGTACATTCTCTGGGCTAAAATACTGTTTTACAGTGGCATTCATTCCTGATCATCTAACAAGATAGTAACTGGCACTTATATATGACCATATTAAAAAGATCTACGTATATTTGGAGCATACAATGGAAAATAATGAATTTGATATAACCTTTTCTAGATGTAATTTTTTAAAAGTATGCCTTCAATATAGCAATTATTACACATCATAACATGTAGTTTTTAATTAAATGTAAAAACACAACTACATAAACCAGAAATCCAATCTGATTTGCTCGAAAATAGATTGCTGTTTCACTCTCCTGGAATGGTTTATTTAAAAACAGTAAATGGAAAAGAAATGCATTTTCTTGTGTTGTTCTAAGCCTCAGGGGCTAAATGTAATGAATATTTTAAGAGATTATTTTAATTAAATTCCTGCACATCTAAACAGAGTAATATTTTATTATCACATACATAACCATGTAACTGAGGTATTCATTAAAGTTAACACTTTCTGGACCAAGAATTCATGGTATGATTTACTGACCTTGTGCAAAAAGGCACAAATTAGGAAGAAAAATGAAGGGGGACAGACTTTGATTAATATAGGTAATGCTATACCATATTTATAATAGCCTTTTCCCTATTCTGGTTTATAAATGCAGTCACTGAGAAAGGTGCCCTGCTGAGGCTGAAATGAGGCTGAAATCGGAGCACATGCCACTAGAGTGTGGGGAAACTGATCACACTGTCAGCAATTCATTTCAAAATGATGTATTTAGTGCTCATTTCACCTTCCAAGAAAAAAGGGAAAGGAGTTCCTTAGACTGGAAGGTGATATTGTTATTTTCAAGGACATACCTAAGTAAAAGATTGCAGAAAGGGGGGAGGTTAAAAAAAAAAAAAAAAAAAGGCAAAAGCAGCGCAAACAAGGAGAGCTTTATGCAGAAATTCAGCGCTACCATGCTGTTTGATAATTGCTAACATATGTGGCTCCTCTGTTTCATTGTAGTCGTCCTCGTGAGTTCTGGCGCCTTGACTACTGGGAAGATGACTTGCGGCGCCGGCGACGATTTGTGCGTAACCCCCTTGGATCGACACATCCTGAAGCGACACTAAAAGCAGCCGGAGAACATGGTCAGTGTAAAATCTGCTTCTTGCCAATAGCAGCAGGTTACAGTACATGGCATTAAAGACTAGATCTTCATTCCTATAAGATGCTAGAAAATTGTCCCAAATGCCAAAGGCTTTTGTCATTGCATTTCAGGCACGTTCAATACAGAGATAAACTGACCATTACTTCATATAAGCAATGTTGGTATTTGTTAAGCCTCTTGATACATCTTAGTTGAGCTGGCACGTTGTGCATACTTTGCATACAATGATAACAAATATAGTTCTCACTAAGCAGAAGAAAAGTAGATGCAATTTTGCCATTAATCCCAGGACACACTTTCTTGCAGTAAATTACCTATTTATACTTTAGTAACTTCAGGAGATGATCTTTCCTGTTCAGAAATCCACAGCAATTATTTCAGTTAGCCTTAGCTAACTGAATTTTATCTAATTTATCTGCCTATCGTTACAGATAAATTAAAAGAAAAATGACACTTCTAAAGCTAAACTGTATTCAGACCTTTGCTTATGTTTAAGTCGTCAAGTTTTTCTGCAAGAATTTGATATGGAAGAAAATAGTAAAAAATGCTGAAACGTAAAGTATTTTTCAAGCAGCAAATGGTAATGATGATTTCTATCTGGTGACTTTAAAAAAGACGACTGCATTTTTTAACAGGTTTTTTTCCCCATTTTATTGTCAGGGATCACTCAGCTACATGCTGCTATGTCTGTTCTAGAGGAATGTATTTACAAAACTAATACAATAATCAGTTTGAGAATTCTATAATAAACCAAAAAGATAAACAAACAAAAAACCACCCAAAGCTAGTGAACTTTAGGTTTTAGTCTAGAATTTTGTCTTTGCGATCTCATGAAGATACATTGATAAGGCAGAAAAATCTTTCTTATATTTAAAAATAATTTGCTTATAGTTAAAGCTGAGTACCCTTCACCTTGAAGGTACATGTCATGGAATAGAATAATTTAAATTTAGGTCTTTTTTGTCTTTTTTAGTCTGTGAATTAGTGCATACATATATGCATACATACACACACATATATTATATGTGGAGGCATAAACTTTATGCTGACTTAAAATTATTAAGACTGTTGTATGAATACAGAAGAACATCACTGTTGTAAAGTTAGTTTCCGTCAGGCGTCTTAACCTCTTGCACTCAGCCTTAAAGAGCCATTTCTGGAAGAAAATGTCTACAATATGTCAGCTGATATAATGCCAAATGTGACATCAGTCCTCTAAAATAAATGACCGTGCAGAGAATAGTCAATAAAGTGATCTGAAAGCAATGTTCGTAGAGCCCTACATCTTTGACTATAGAAAGAGGAACAAGATGTAGAATTAATTAACCCATTTTTTGCTTTGGGGCTTGTTGTTCTTAATACTGTGTGTTGTTTCTATGCCATGGATTCTAAGGGCCCAAGGTTTCTTTCTGTTTAATACTCCATGGATAAACAACAACTGCCCCCCTTTAATATTATATGTACTTTAAATTAAATAGATCTTGTCACAGTTTTATGTATTCCACTCATATTTTTATATTTAATCTTTATCTTGTTTATCCAAATACTGAAAAATGTCTTTATTTTTACTGCAAAATATTTAGAGCTCCTATCTATATTTGTGTAACTAATTCTTCCAAAAGTAAACACACACTAATACAATTATTCATTTTTCATAGTAATGTGATATTTTCACTAATCCGTGCTCTATTTCAAGGGCTATGGCTCATACTCAGTTTGTAATTGACAGGAGTACAATTTTTGTCAATACAAAAGAAGAGTGAATAAAAGTAGCCCTATTTCATAGGTAGCTAATAGGCATAGCTGGTAGCTAACCCTGATAATTTAGAGGTAATTGTTTTCTGTCCACCTTTCTGTTCAGAATTTGACATCCTTAACAGGCTTCTATTATATTTAATTTCTTGATGTTGTTTTATTCTGAATTTAATTGCATACTGCCTTTGTTATCTGTTGCCATTCTGTTTCTTTATCTATCCAGTTTATCTATCCAGTTTATCTATTCTAGTTTACCTTAAGTCATTACTTAATGTGATTTCTGAAAATATAGATAATTACTATCTGCCTAATGGAGTGTGCGTATGTATGCAACTGTCTTGTTCCAAGACTTTCCACTGGCAAGGTGTAAAATAGATGACCAAAGTACAAATTCAAGTTCAACTGGAAACCATATATAATGTATAGGAATACAAAGATTGTTGGGGTTTTTTATGGTTTTGTTTTGGGTTTGGGTTTTTTGATGTGGTGTTTTGGGGTTGGTTTTGTTTGTTTGTTTTTTAAGTCTCAGAAGGTACAGTTATCAGGTCAACTGGAGTGGTCACTTGATCTATTTCTTTCTGAATTGCGTTTATAAACTTTTAATATTAACCAATTTCAGGTCAGAATATCCAGTTATTTTCAGATTTTTGGAACCAGACTTTCAGGCCCTGTTTTCATGATGTAGATATCCTTAGAATTTGCAGAATATTTGCCCCGGTATTTTATGATTTCTTATCAAGAATTTATCATTAATTATTCTATTTCAATTAATTTTACATGTCTCTGAAGCAAAAGCATTTTTAAATAATGAATAAAAGATTCCCTACTGCCTATTTAAGCTTTTCTCAAAACAAAACAGAGCAAAACCAAAACCTGAAATTGGGCATAAGGGATTTTGCCAAAAGGGAGGTGGGAAAATAATGCATAAATAATGGAAAAGTACTATTGCAGTAACCATGCTTGAAAGCATGGATTTTAGCACACTTTTCATTAGTAGATACACATTATCAACTGCTTGGTGTCTTTCAAGTAAAACCAGATGTATTCTCCACCCCAGAGAGCTCACAGTCTAGGAAAGATCACAATTTGCAACTGTGAAAATTATTCAGAAACAAGCGGAAGCCTAGATATTGTTCAGTAAAACCTAGAGAGAACAACAACAGCAGCAATCAGCTCTGTTGCAGCCTAGTTATGTGTCTTAGTAGCAAGAACCAATCTTTTCCAGGGATTGATTTGATTTGAAGGAGAACCTCTGGTGCAGAGGTGGCAGAATAAATACCTGAAGACTAATGTTCTCTGTTCAGACAATCAATACCAGCCCCATGACTATACTTCTGGCTACCTTCTAGTTAAAAACAAATTTTTTAATTCTGACAATTTAATTGCCATTCCCAAGTTCACATTAACTTGCTTGGGAAAAAAAGGCTTTAGGTAATTTTTCAAAGGGGAAAAAAAAAAAAATCCTTCCAAAATGGCTATTTATAAAAGTCAGTCTAGTAGTGTGGTGTGGGGGAAGGAAAGAGAGGTGAAGGTGGTTTAGTAGAAGTTTGGGATGGAAAGAGTTAACTCTCTTCTGTTCTCCCTTTCACCCATTGTTTAGAAATGAAACCAAAATACTTACATAGGTGTGAAAGTACAAAAAATGAGTCCTTTAAACCTGTTGATATCTTTAGATTGACCCCCAAATACAATATTTTGTGAGAGAATCTTCAGCTGCTAGACAAGACCTTATCAAGCTTTTTAACAAGTGATTTGTTGTTTTTTATTGACGTTTGTTAAAAACTTGGGGAGAGGGGGATTAAAACAGTCTGTAGCATTTCCATCAGGGCAATAGGCGGAGTTCAGAGCTTTGTGACTGCAAGGGACTAGCAGCTAATCACCAACAGTATTGTAATCGACTGGTCAGTTTTCTTTGCCTCAACTCAAGGGATGAAAAAGAAGTCTTGAAAATAATATTTAAAAAATCTCATGTGAAAGTGGTCATTTTTTCCATTGTTATCTTTTTAAACAAATAGGAAGACTAGAGGGAAGCTTCTGGGAGCCCTTTTTTAAAAAATAGATAGTAAGGCTTTTTAAATGCATCTTTTCCCTGAATTGCTTTTCCTGATATATTTACCAGACATTAAAAAAAAAAAAAAAGTAATAGTAAGTATCTTCTGTATTGTGCTTTCCAATACTTGATTTTTCAAATGGCTTTTAAAAATTGCATTTCGCATGTAAGTTTAAGTTGTAGACAAACAATTTAAAATAATCTGTCATTCTGTGAATGTCTTAAGCATGTTCAGCAACATAAGCTAAACTATTATTTTTACACCCAAGTGTTCCAGAGGTTTAACTGGAATAAATAAGACTCTCTGCAGATGCAGAGATCTGTTTGCAGAAAGCTACTTGAAGAAACTAGGTCTTACAGAGCAGTTCAGGAAGGATTGTGTGAAATTGCACTAATGAATTATAATAATGAAATTGCTGTGCTAGATAAATACTCTGCCAGCAGGCTGTTATGTCCTATGCAATACATAGGCCATGCCTTGAGGTCTTGATCTTGAAAATGTGTATGTGAATGTATGCTTAGATCTGCAGGATCCAGAAGCTCCAGTCATGCCAAGAATAGGCAGGCCTGGCAGAGAGTGGTTTGGGTTAGCAGATGACAAAGCAGGGTTTGGGACCTGAAATATGAAATCCAGTGTAATATACCTATGTGCATACATGGGAACTGAATACGTCACACAATGTCACGCTCCATCATATGTATCTCTAATCAGTAAATATAGAAAGAGAACTAGACCACGTAAGTGCATTTATCTGCAGAAAATGGGTGAATCCATGTGGAATATATTCAGTTCTATACAGGTACTCATGTGAGTGTGTCTGTGTTGGTTGCAGGTGTAGTGCTTTATTCAAGTCAGTACAGAAAGAGCGGATTCTGATTCAGAGTGTGATGTCTTACTGCCTTCCAGTAGCTAGTAACTGCAGATGTGTAGACAGGCTCTGCATCTTCCTCTGCCTGTGTGTATACACGTTTCATGCATGTCAGGAAATGTGGGTAACTAACATCATATGCAAAGAGATGACAAAAATTTACAAAAATGGACTAAAACAACTTATGGTCTAAAATCTTATATTGAAAAAGGCAGTTACATAAGATGTATGTTTTTGAATCAGTATAATATCGTTAGTTGGGGGAAGACATAAAATCTGAATAAGTGACAAAGATGAGGCAGGAGGTGTATATTTCTGTTATCCAGTCATTTTTGGCTTGGAAGTTGCTGTACTGACTTTATTTTTTCTTAATGGTAGATGAGAAGAAAGACTGAAGGACATACTAGTATTTTGGGCAAGTTGTGCTAAGTATAAAAGCATTAAGCTTTGATCTTGGCTCTCAATTCAATCTTAAACAAGAATAGGTAGAAGGCTAGTTTGAAATAGCATCTTCAGTATAACACAAATAGATTGTAGTAGAGGAAGCAAAAATGGCAGGTAAAGTACAATGCAGATGGGGTTTTTTTAAACAACAAATATAGTTTGCCTGTATTTAAAAAAAAAAAAAAAGAATTTCTTATCTTTGCCTTTATCCCTGGGATGGTTTTGTTCTATTTCACTTTTTTTGATCTTCAAGAGAATGCTGGTAGGCCACTGAGTAACGGTGCATGTGGTGTATATTAGTATACTGTTGGTAATTTTACTGCTGCTAACTTAAAATCCTCAAGGGGGAGTTAATTACAGGAAAACCTTTCTAAATATCTGCTGCATATTTTCCATGACAAGAAGGTTTTCATCTCACGTTGAACAACTCCAGAATCTGAGTTATCATTATTTACATGGGCACATTTTAGAAGAAAGTAAAATTTGTGTTTGTACAATGCAGTTAAAGCTTTACAGTAATTTATTTTTTAAAGGCTTACTTAAAATTGGCAGTTATTGGTTGGGGAGAAAGGATCATGCATAAATTGCATTTTATTTTGTATGGCAAGTTAAATTTCCTTTTCTTTGTGTTTTTTGTTTGTTTCATTTTGTTTGGGGGGTGGGGGGGCGGTGTTGTTTGGGTTTTTTGTAAGCTCAAGGCCTAAACCAAAAATAGGGTATTTGGTGGTTTGGGATTTTTTGTTTGTTTGGTTGGGTTTCTTTTTAGTTTTCACTTAATTGAAAAGTTTATTATTTGCAATTTATGTGCGTATATTTACTTAAACAATTTAAACTTTATATATTGCCACTGGGGAACTGCCGCCTTCTGTAAATGTTTGCAGATTAACATATTTTTAAAGTAAGCCAGTGGAACTTCAAATCAAGTATGGCAGCAATCAGGGAAAGCAATGAGCAATATGTTGAAGTTAGTTGGTCCTGATGTATTTGGTGAATGTTTTTCAAACACGGCTATGCCATGGGCATTCTCAATCTATTTTTTAGGAAATAGTATTTTTATTTTCAACTTAAAAAACCCCCAAACAACACGTACACTGCTGGGTTTTGGCTTTTACCACGGCAAGTGGTAACTTAGGTGTAGAGCGAGCGATTGCCCCCCCCCCCCCCCCCGCCATCCCGCTGCTGCTTTGAGCTTGTAATTTAAATAAAATAGATTTCGACCTAGCAGTGCCGAGACGAGATGAGGAACGCTCCCAGGTAACGCTGGCACTCCCGTGACCAGTGCTGGCCTCCCCTGCGGGAGCGGCTCCGGGCCGGGGGTGTGCGGCCGGCCGGCCGGGGGGGCACTGCTCAGGCGCGGCAGCGGCACCTTTGCCTGCCCGGTTACCGTGTGTAGCGTGAAACATGCGCTCTAGGTAAAACGAGCTTTTTGTTTACTTCTCTTCCATTCCGAAAATTCAGATGTGAGCATAGAAATGTCCCTTGTAAGGACCGGGTACCATTTCGTTGTGCCTCTTGGAAGCAGGTGCACGCTTTTCTCTGCCTCCAACCGTGATCGTGTGGCTGATTTTCCGCTTCCCCCCCCCCCCCCCCCCCCCCCCCCCCCCCCCCCCCCCCCCCCCCCCCCCCCCCCCTTCATCGCCCAGGCTTGCGAGGCGGGGTGTGTGCTTTTCTGCCTCACGAAATCCACGTATCGTTCCTGGCTGGCCTCGTCGCTAACGGGAGCGGCAGGGATCCGGGACTGCAGCTCCAGCGGTGCGGGAGGCCGCCCCTTCGCCTTCCCCGCTCCCCGGGGAGCTCAGCCCGCCCCCAGGGGATTTCCCCCTGGGCTGCCGCCGCCTTCCGCTGTCTTGCGCCGCGGAAGCCCCTGCCTGCCGCCCCGGGCGGAGCGGAGCCATGGCCGGGCGCAGCGTACCTTACTTGTGCCGCCGTGTAGGCGAGCCCCCCGGGCCGGCCCCCTGCCCGCCTGCCTCTCCTGCCCCACTTCCCCAGCTCCTGCGGGTTTGCCTGGCCGAGGCCGGCCGCTGTCGGCCTGTTGCGCTGCCCCCGGTGCCGTCCCGGCGCGGCGGCGGCGGCGGCCCCGCGGGGAGCGGCGGGGCGAGCGCGGCCCCCGGGCGGCTCCCGCCGCTCCCGGCCCGCCGGGCACCGTCCTGCCGCCGCTGGCCCGCCGGGGCGTCCTCCGTGTTGTCTGTCTGGGGCGTGCTCGGTTTCGTCTCGGCGGTGGTCCCCGGCCTGGCAGGGGAACTGTCTCAGCTTGCTGCTGCCAGAGCAAACCGGTGCTTGAACCCTGGGTTTGAGAGTCAGGTTAACACACCAGGCAATCGGGACCTGCTTCCAGCAGGAGAACTCAACTTCCGAAGGAAGGTTGCAGGGGAAGAGAGTCTGTTGTATCCTTTCCCCCTCTGTCATAAACACTTGAAGTAGAGTTAAATGCTGCAGAGAGCTCTGGATAATTTTGAGCAGGCTTAATAGGATTAAACCTAGATGTGTCCTAACATTAGAGGATTAAGACAGGTACTTCCCGCAGCTAGTTCTAAACAGTTTTCTTCCTGAACTTTCATTTAAAAAAAAATTACACTCCTTTGTCACTGTTGCCTCTGAGACCTGACAGACAGCAATGTGTCTATCTTTCATTTCAGCTCCTGATGAGGATATACTTGTTAAAGGAAAGCAGTCCATCAAGAGTCAAGTTTTAGGAAATCAGAACTCAGAAAGTGAGATTCTCTTGGAAGGCGACGACGATATCATGTCATTCATGGAGGAAAGAGAAGTGGAGAACTTAACAGGTAACTTCAGCTATCTAATTTTCTCCTTGGCTTCTTTACTATTTAAGTTCTGATCTGCCCTGCTCTGCAGCGAATCATGTTTTGGGATATACACTGATAATTGTTCTTTCCCATAATTGGGTCATTAAGATCTTTTTCTGTGCACCTCAGATGCTGAGGGTTTACTTGAGGAGAGTTGTGCATTTTCTTTCTCTGGCTTTTGTAACCTTCTTGCTTCCGCAGTAGATGTCTGTATTCTAGGAAACCTTCCTTAGAGAAAGTAGCTCTACCTTGAAAAAGGCTTCCTTCCTTTGTTTTTGACCTCATTCCACTCCTCAAATCATTAGACCTAGTGGACAATTAGGCAAGTTATCTGTAATTATAGGCTTTGGAGAGCTTTAATTTTTTCCTGAGTTTATAAAATTGTACGTATTGGTTATTTACTTCGGTTTGAAGGATCTGTACACTCACTGAATTTAACTCCTTTGAACCCCTTGTCATTCCCCCATTGAAGTCCCTTCTCCACAGACCATAGTCTTATTAGACTTCACTTCTTTTTTCTGAAGAAGAAATAGTACTTCAGATCTTTGAACTTAATTAATTCTACTCAGTCAGATGCAACCTTTGCTGATGTTACAATCTGAGTGGAGTGGGTCCATTTCACTACAGTTGAAAATGTAAAAACAGAGTAACCTCCTCGGTTCGGGTACTGGGAGTTATAAAGTGTCTCCATTGTTATTTGAGGAACATGAGTTTTACAGGGAAAATGCAAACTTCTCTGTGTTCTTCTGCTTTCTCAACTGGTATCCCATGTACATTTACTTCAGAGAAAAATGTCATTCCTTGGATAGTTCTGGTTCCCTGAGAAGCTAGTAGTATAATCTTACATTGATACATATCATACATATGATAATTCAGTGAAATTACTGGAAGTGATTATTTATTGGCAGTTTGCTTATCCCTGAACTGCATTCCACTCTTTTTATTTTTTTTAAAGCAAAGTTTAAAATGCAGCATAATGAAAAAAGAAAACCTGTGTAGGAAGAGTGAAATAAAAAAAGCTAATGGGAGAATAATGCAATGGCATTTTCTGTATGTGAATCTTTTTTTTCCCTTTCTACCACGAGCTTTCTTCTCAACAGCCTTCTCCGTGTTTCCTTCTCTTTTATTATTCATTCATTGGTTCGAGTAATACATTCATACTGTAATAGAGGTGAAAGGGGAGTTTAATTATATAATCTTGACAATGGCAATAGGATTAAGAAGTAATCCTCACTAATAAAGTGGTGTGGGTTAGAAACGAAGTGGAAATTGTCAGGGGTCTTCTACAGGACCTGGACTGCCCCAGCTTCTGCAGCTGTCTGCTTGCCCTGTAATTGAATGTCTGCGAGTGATTGAAAAAATGTTATTTCTCCTCTGGATTACATGCTAATGTACAGAGGGCAAAGGGAGACAGCAAAAGAACACATAGCTGCTTATTTCATCCATTTGTGGGGGTGAGCTTTGGGAAATCATGGCAGTTCCGCAGCTATCTCATGCCCATCTGCAAACACAATGTATTTGTACGTTGGGAATAGAGGGCAAAGCTGCTCTGATCTCAGCAGAGCATCTCTTCTTTTGTCCTAGTGGCACACATTGAGATTGATGCGAGATTAAGGACCATCACCCTCCTAACAATCGATGGAAATGACAATTCATCTGAATTTTTTGTCAGTTATTCTCACGTTGATTACCTGAACGTGTGTACCTCATTTATAGATGCTTTATTGAAACAAAATTGTCTATGTCACTTTCATATCTTCCACTGTTTTACAAAAGTCAGCTAATACTGCAGCCGAGTAACTTAATTTCCTTACCTCTTAATCAGCTGGATGACAAACCTAACCTGTTTTCTTTCTGTATGTGTTAGTTTATATAATAGGCTCTGCATTGTCAGATCTATGCTGAACCTATTGTTTTCAGTAGTAGTCTGATTTGTCCCTGTGATAAGCCCTGTGGAGATGTGATTATTCCAATAAAAATTCATTCAGTTGGAAACCAACCCTCCAGCTGTTTGCTCCCACAGTCCCCAAGCTACACTAACACTGTATGGAATCCGTGAACAATATTTAACGTGGAATCAAAAGCATCTTTAAAACATTTTACTTTAGGTTCTATAACATTGTATAACCTTAACAATAGATTTCTAGCATCCATGAGGGAACATTTCACAGTTAGGACAACTTTGAGCCTTGACTGCTGTGTTCATCTTCATGGAAAGCTATCAAAACTCTCCAGTACCTACAGAACACATCTGACAGTAAGATTTCAAGTGTTCATGTGTGCACTCTCTATATTGCATATAACAGAAGGTATGCAACTCTCGAAGTTTCTCGAAAAGAAAATGCGTCTGAGTAAAAACTACATACTGCCATACTAAAGCCAGCTCTGGCACGTATAACGTATGCATCAGTTTGCAATTGTAGCTGCTTCAATGTTCGGCAGCACAGACACTGCAAATCTATTACATATGTTCTTTTCCAGAATAAAAAGAGTTTTGCTTTTTAATGAAGAGCTATGCTCTTCGCTTTATTTATTTCAATGTTCTAGGCTTGAAAAGCAAATAATTTGCACCCGCACTCTTTTATGTTTTGAATATTGTTGGCATTTTCATTCTTTGGCAGGTCCAGTTGCCCTAAGCACACCAGCTCAGCTTGTGGCACCCTCAGTAGTAGTGAAAGGCACTCTTTCCATCACTCTTTCTGAGCTCTACTTTGAGGTGGATGAAGAAGATCCCAGTTTTAAGAAAATCGACCCGAAGGTAAGAGATCATTGACCCTGAGCTCTGAGAGATGATGACAAATTACCCAAGACCTTTAATTCTTCATTTGACTTCCTTTACCTCTATTGGTCCGCAGTGTTCCTGCTTTAATAAGTTTGCGACTGACCATATATGCTACTGAACTTCACGTAGGTGACACCTCCTTTCCTTCTCCTTTTTCTCCCCCTCCCACAACTCGACCCTACTTGAATGTTAATTAGCTTGCTGCGAATAAAGCTCCAGGGAGGCATCTTAAATAAAGACATCTTGAATCACAGGCCTGTGTGAATACTGGAAAGTTCAACGAGGCTTTTAGCCCAAATGCTTTGCTTTACTTTGCTATTTTTATATAATGCTAGTGTAACATAGCGCTAAACTTCTTACATTCGTATGTTTTCAGTGCTTCTGTATTGTATTATTCTATAACAGATTTTACAGGGCCTGTTATTATTTATTGTGCCTAAGCAGAAAACATAATTGCCCTCTTAAAATACGTTTCTGAACTGACTTCCTAATTTCCACAAACTTTATTTGCTCCGAGTTACTTGATTACTAGTCTTTTGTTTAAAATTAGTAACCTTCAGTAAAGTTCCTATTTCAAAGGCAGTATACTGTGTGATGAGCATAATAAGGTTGCACTTGAATGTTTTCCACAGTATTACAACAACATTTCAAAAGTATGACACGATTGGTAAATATTCTCACATCTCAATTTAAGCGCAGGGTTTTTTTTTTCTTGGTTTTTTAAATATCTGCTTAATATTAAACAAGGTAATAATTTCTTTGTGAAGGGGAAAAAAGTCACTGGAAGAAGTAGTGGTTTTCTCCTTGTCTGTAGAGAATACCTTGTGTGTTAAGCACCAGTTCAGTTCTTTGTTCCTATTGAGTAAATTGCTCTTGTCTGTATTAAAAATGGCATCAGTGGGTCTGAAAGCTGGGATTATCAAATCCTATCAAGGAATAAATTTATTTTGAAAAACAATGCTCTCAAATTCTTAGAACTAGAATTTAATATAAGTAATTAACTAGAATTATGATTTTTGTGTGATAGCATAAATGAGATTTAACTTTTCTTTTGGTCCTGAAATATTTCTGAAATATTTTTGAAATTATTTCAAGTATGAGATAGCTCTTAAAATTTTGATATGCTTACTCCTTCCATAGTGGGTTTTTTAAACATTTAATGGTAAAAAGGATATAAATATAAAATGTAAAGACAGTGATATGTTACTGTATTGCATTTTCCATCTAAAATGTTCTGCCTTGTATTGCATTAGCATGAGAAAAGTCTTACAAATCTGCATTATTCTGCATTTTTGTTTTCCATGTTTAGCACATAGGGCATTTGAGTACAGTTACTAATTCTTACCATTCCTGTTACATGTTTTATGGGGACATTGACATACAACATATATTCAGCTTGCTTTCTTTTCTCCTGTTTTCAAGTATTTGGTAGTGGTTGTTTTCTTAACTGTGACTAGGCGTTCTGATTTGATTTGATTGTATCTTTAATTCTGTATCTGAGAGCTTTTATTTGGGTTCCTATAAAAGGAGGAGTTGGTTACATGAAATACAGACTACACCTCTACTTGTGATGCAACTTTAGCTGGAGGTCTTAAAAGAAAAAAAAAAGACCTTTTGTAATGTCTCCTCTGGGTATGGGGGGGGGCGAAAAATCAAATCTGAGTTTTTTTATTTTAAAAAACAAATAAGCTTACAAAGCAGCTTGCTTTCAAGCATTAACGCCTCCCTGCCCCACCCTCTGCTTAAGTTACAGTACCTTGATAACGGTGACTAGAGCTGCTGTAGAAAATGTCCCTTGGAAAAAAAAAAATCCTAATCCGCTGTAGCTCAGAAGGCCTGTTTAATTAATGAGGCTTCATCTCTTTGATAAATTTAAGTTCCTTGTATATTTGTCTAAACTACTGAAAAGAAAACATTGTGACAAGTTCCTGAAGAAAAACCTGCCGTAGAGATAGCATCAGCAGCGATAAGATCAGAGTTTATACTCTTACTCCGGGCTGTTTTCAGAAGGAAAGGGTAGCCCCGCGGGCCAAGCCCATTTTGCCAGGTGAGCCAGGATCGGCGCTGGGGAAAGCGCTCTGATGACTCGACAAGAAACTTGTGAAACACGCCCGGGCTTTAATGCCCGGGGTTGAAGAGGCTCACGATAAAGCAGCCCTGCTTTCTCCGGCGGGGGCTGGGGCCGCGGGGGCCGGGGCCGGCGGTGCCCGCCTGCCGCTGGGCAGGGTCGCCCCTGCGCCGCCGCGGCTTTGCTGGAAGTTCATTTCCCAGGCTGCTGTCGGACTTGTTAAGTTCGACAAAAGCAACTCAAAATTTGAATGGCTATTTCTTTCCGGATCCGTCCACAAAGAAACGGAAGTAGTCCTTTGGGGCAAGAAGTTACATTTTTACCCCCCTCCCGAAAGGGCACGAAAACTTGCTCGAAATGCTCCGAGCCGGCTTTGAAATCTTTCGGGCGGCTCAAACAGATAATGCTAACGTTTTTAAAGCTTAGAAATGCGTTCCCGATAAAAAAATTCTGCAAATATTTCTAAGTCGTCGTGAGCAAACTTAAAGCGAAATCGCTACAGCACGAAATACAAGGAATCGGGTAGAGCTTAGCTTTGGGAGAGGGGGCTCGGGCGGGGAAGGAGGTCGGCGGTGTCTGCGCGGAGAGCGACCGGGTGTTAATGTAGGATCGGGTGGTTTCCTTACGGGTTGCTTATCTGCTCGTCTGGCTACGCGGCTACGCTGTAGTGCGATTTTATGCTGTACTTAAAAATCCAGGGAAAACAAATGTTTGTTTAAAAAAATATCGACCGGTTGCTCTAAAGCGCATGAATTATTCAGGGTAGATCTATACTTCCTTCGTGTCAAAGTCAAATGGATAGCGCGTTCGCTCTGGGAAGCGAAAGCAAATAGCGATGAATTTTTAAAACAAAATACAAACGCTGGAGATTTACCGGGAAAAAAGGAAAGCAAGCTATAAGGAAAAAAATAAAGGTGACGACCGTAGGGTAGGAAACGGCATGCTCTAGCTCTGTCTAAATTCTGGCGAGCTGCTGTGCGACGCTCCATATATTCCCAAGATTTAGAGGGGAAGCTTAAAGTCATAGAAATATAGCAGATGTTGTCACATGCTGAACTACAGAACATATAAGTTGGTTTTTTTTTCTTAGATGCACTATTTTTATAGAAACTAGAAGGAAGTTTAGAAAACGTCAATGAATATGCCAAGCTAAGGCTTCGGCTAGGTGTCGCGTTTAGACTATCTTTACATCTCGTGTTTCCGTTTCTTTTAAAAATTTTACTTCTGAGGTTCAGAAAGAATCTACTTGCCTGAATTCAAGAATCATTCACGAAAAGTCAGCGTAAAGTTAAAGTAATATTTTTATTACTATTTGCAACAAGTCAGTTGTGGGGCACATAATCTGACCTTGGCACCGAAATACATTTAACATCAGTAAAACTTTTTTAAAGGGAGATTTGTACATATAGTTAAATAATTTTTCACTTGGTGACAACATTCAGGCAAACAAGAGAGAATAAGAAAAGGACTATACATGGATTGGAAAATGTACCTTTCGGGTTTCGTTTTGAAGTTGCAAAAGTCCGATTGCTTCTTTTTGTGACTTTTTAAAAATTCACATTGGAGGACAGGAGGAGAGGCTCTTCCCTTCTTCCGTGCAAGGCGGCGAGAGTTTATGCCGGGAAAACCGTCTGCAAGTTTTTAAAGGCCGAGCTGCAGGTGGGTGGGGGGTGGCGGGGGCGCGTTTCTTTCGCCGCCTCTTTCCGTCGTCGTTTGCGTTAAATAAAAAGTTTTTAGACGCTGTTGTTGTTTACGGAGGGCGAGTTTTGTGCGCGGGGGTGTTAACCCTATAGCTTGTCGAGGCTTTTGGGATTGGTGAGGATTTCTCTGGCTAGCCTCCAGGTCTGTTTGGCAGCGCTTTCCAGGGCCGAGTGGGGTTTGCCCTGAAAGAGGTCTAGGTTGGGCAGGAAGTAGTGGGGGCAGCGCCGGCACTGCAGGCAGGAGATGAGCTGCAGGAGGATGCCGTTGAGCCGGTCGCCCAGGCACGCCTCGTCCCAGTCGGTCTCCCGCGGGTGCTTCTCGCACTCGTACAGCAGCAGCGTCTTCATGTGGTAGTTGTTGAGGGGCTGCCCGGGCAGCTCCAGGTGCCGGTCGCGCAGCGTCTTCAGCACCGAGAGGCACTTGTTCCTGCAGCCGCCCATCAGCAGCCGGTTCTCGGCCTCGCCGAACTGCAGCACCCAGGCGTCGCTCTCGGCCGAGCTCTGCTTGCCCGTCAGCGAGTAGCACTCCTTGGAGAGCAGGTTGAAGCCCTCCGCCTTCACCTCCGCCACTCGGTTGGGGCCGGGCCAGGGGATGTGGGGCATGGGCCACTGCGCCGCGCTGCGGGGCCAGATCCCGGTGCACTTGAAGGCGGGCGTGATCTGCACCACGTACCGCTCCCGGATGCGGAGCTTCACCTCGCTGGTGTCCGCGATCATCTTCACCACGTCCCGGTAGCTGCACTTGTCCACGGCCTGGGCCACCAGCGTCTGGAAGCGGGAGCGGATCTTGCGGGCGGACAGGTAGCCCGAGGCGGTGATGAACTCCACCCAGAGGGACATGCTGCGCTTGCGGCCGTCGCTCAGCTTGAGCACGGCGCAGCCCGGCAGGGAGCCGTCGTCCACGAAGTTGAAGACGCCCATCTGGTTGAGGTAGAGCACCACCTCAAACTCGGTGGGCGAGATCACCTCCAGCCCCTCGTAGCGGGCGTCGATCTCGCTCAGGGAGCTGATGAAGCGCGGCTCCTGCACCTCCACCTCCTTCAGCACGTCCGACACGACCTTGCACACCTCCCGGATGGTCTTGGCGATGGCCGCCTTGCGGGCCTGGCAGCGCTCCGTGTAGTATTTGTTGAGCTGGTAGACCAGCTTGGCCTGCGCGGCGATCATGTTGGGGCACAGGTCCGGGCTGTACACCGGGCTCTCGCAGTACGTTGAGGGATCCAATGCTTTAGCGGTGGCTGCAGCTTTGCGGAGGGCACCAGCCAAGTCGCAGACCCCCACCCCCTCCGGGAAGAAGGCGGCAGCGGCGCGCCAGTGAGAGCAATTAAAAAAATCGGGGAGGACGACGAAGCACAAAGGAGCGAAGCCCAGCGCTGCCCCGGCGAGGAGGAGGAGGAGGAGTGCGAGCCGCCGGCGAGCGGGACGGTGCGGGCTGGGCGGCGGCAGTGCCGGTGCCGGAGCGGCGGGCAGCCCCCGCGGGCTCCCGGAGCGCAAAGTTTTGGGTGGCGGTGGGGGCAGGGAGGTCTGCGCTGCCTCTGCGCTCAGGCGCCCACCCCCCCCCGCGCAGCGACAAAAATGCTGTTTCAATAGTTCATGAAAAAAAAAACCCAAACAAACTTCCCCAGGACTCGCAGAAGGTCCCCGCAGAAAAGCCGGTCGGCGGCGAAGTTTTAAACCGGACACGATACGAGAGGAGAAGAATGCGAGCAATGCCCAGAGCGGAAGAGTGAACTCTGTCTGTCTGTCTGTCTGTCTGTCTGCCTCTCTCTCTCTTTCAGTCCGTGGCACCGCCAGAGATGTGCATGAGTTTGGCTGCCGCTCTCTCAGACTGTCAGGGGGTGTTGTTGATTTCCCTTTTCCTGCTGGAGGCGTTGTCTGAACCCGGCTCTGTGGCTTTCTCTATCTTTACGCGCAGACGTGTGCACTTGGTCTGTGATCTCTCATTCCTGTCCTGCAGCTCTATATAGATTGTTTTGAGATATATATATAGGTTGGTTGTTTTTTTTTTTTTCTTTTCTTTGCACAGACTGTGTTTTATCCTGAGCGGGAGGAGGGCGTAGCTGCTGTGCCCGGGATGGCTTCTCCTCCCCCTCCCCACCCCTGGAAGTGCGCGCCGAGGCTCTCACTTTCTGCGCCTCTCCTCCTCCTCCTCCTCCTCCGCCGTGTGCCCGTCTCTCTCCGGCGGTGCCGGCGGGCCCTGTAGTTTATGAATGGGGCCGGGGCCCGGCCGGGGGGCGGAGCCCCGCCTCCTACAATCGCCGCCGAGCTGTCAGCGGCGCGGCCAATCGCGGCGGGCGGCGGGCACGGCCGGCGCGGGGGCGCGCACACGCGCCCGCGCACTCGCTCCGGCCTCCTCCCCGCCGGCGGCGGCGGGGCAGGGGTGTCCCGTCCACCCTGTGCTGGGGTTGACCGGCGTTAAAGCCGGGCCGGGGCGAGGGGGGCGGGGACGGGGCTGTGAGCGTCCTGCGACCCGGCGCGGGGAGGGAAAAAGCTGCAGCTTCGCGGTGGCGGCCGGGTGAAGGGTGAGGGGAGCTCGCCGCTACCTCCGCTTGCTGCGAGGAGACCCAGCGGCAGTGCCGGTGTGTGAGGGGAAGGGGGGAGAGGCGTGCCGGTGCTTCACCGCAGGCATAAATCTTCTTTCGCTAATGCCGGGCTGCAGCAGTGAAAGTGAGACCGTCACTGGAGCAGAATTGCACACCTTGTTTTACTGCCCTCAGTCAGTGCCGTAGTCACGTTAATTTAGATAAATCTCGTGCCATAAACTTCTGTTCATCCTCCTAAAGCGTAGGATTGAGTTATTCGAAAGGAAACGATATTTTATGCAAGTTTGTATTAATAAGAATATTGAATTATTTGGACATAAAACTGTAGTTAATGTCAGTTCGGAGCGAGCAGCTCGCTCGCACTGCTGTCACCCCCCGGGCAGTACCTGCTGCAAAACAGCAAGAAGTGTTTCTCCTGCGGAAACTTAGGCTGGCGGGAAGACAATTTCCACATCTTCTGTGCTCGGGCCAAGGGTGCGTGTTTCCGCAGCGGCTTCGCCCTCCCCTGGGCCGTGCAGCCCCGCAGCGGGCACCGGCGAGCGCGGCGGGGCTGCGGAGCGCCGAGCGGGCGGCGCGGCCGAGCCCAGCGCGGTCCCGCCGCGGGTCCCTGCGGCGCGGGGTCGGCTCTCGCCGCCCGGCTGGCCGCCGTGGGAGCCCGGCCGGCGCGGCCGGGGCCGTTCACACGCGATGCGCTCCTCCTTGCGGAGCCTCAGTTTAACCAGCTGGCAGCGGTTGGGCTCGGTTTCTTGTTCTTTCCTCCTTTCGCTGCAGCTGGCTGATTTTAATAAAGAAAATATCGCCGTCTGTTTTCCGTGTGCATTTAAATTAGAAACATGTCTTGTGCCGACCGTACCACTGCGCGCTGGAAGAAGTAAGTACGGACGTGCCCGGCGCCGGTGGGGCTCCGTTCTCCCCGAGGAGAGGATCGGCTCGTCGTTTCCCCCGATGCCGCCGGGGCAGTCTGCGCCCGGGGGTGGGAGCGGGCTGTCGCGCCAGCCCGACGCTCGGCGGGCCGCGGTGGCCGGTGCTCGGCGGGGCCCGGGCGGGCGGCGGTGTCAGGTGTCCCTGCCGGGCCCGGCCCCGTCAGGAGGAAGACGAGCCCGGGGAAGGCTCTGAGGAGAGCAACTTCACAGGGGTGGGGGAGAGGGGGCAGGCTGCGACGAGGGGAGAGCCGCTGGCTCGCAAAGGCGCTAGCGCCGCTGCTCTCACGGTCTCTAGGCGTCCCGGGGATGCGCGGGCTGGAGCGGGGCTCTCCGCCCCAGGGCGCGGGTAAGTGCCCGCGGACCTGCCCCCTCCCTGGGGCCGCGGCCGGACCCGCTCGAGGCGGTCAGAGGCCCCTTCAGTGCGACCCGTCCGGGCCCGGCGCCGGCTCGGGCGGCAGCACCGGGCGGGCATCGTTGTGCTTCGCCGGCGCGGAGCGTCTCTTCGGGGCTCGGCTGGCCGGGCGGAGCTGCGAGGGTCCTGCGCCTCGTCTCCGGACGCCCTCCGGCAAGCGGAGGATTTAGTTAGGTTTGGGGGTCCCTTTCAAACGCCCCGCCGAAACTGCCGCCTCCCGGAGCGGACCGGGGCGTACTCGCAGCCGGTCTGCCTTCCCGCAGGCGGGCTGGCACTTCTCCCCCGTCCGGCGAGGGGTTCTGCACATCGACCCTCCGAGTAGTGGCGGGCAGGGAAGCCTCCGCGGGCTTTCGCTTCCAGCAGAGAGCGGGCAGCCCGGGGGTTTCCCGCGTCCGGGGCGCGGAGGAGATGCCGGAGCCGTCAGGCGGCCCGGGCAAGGGTGGGGGGACGCGCTTTCGTGTTTTCAGGGTAAAAGCAGAAGGAGGGGATGATTCCCCTCCCACCCCCCCGGTAAGGTGACTAATGATGAAGCGTTACTAGTGTTCAGATTTAAAACAATTCATTACCAATTTTCCTGTCTGAGGTTGAAGCTCTAGTAAATAATAAATCAGCTAAACAAAAGCCGACTTTAATTTATTGCCCCAGCGCTAATTAGAAACATCATTTGAGCAATAAACTTAAACACTTCCAGCAAATAATGCCCGTGAAACCCTTCTCTCCTGTGTCTGGGCGTTTGTGGCCGCACTGCATTAAGACCAGCTTCATCTGTGGCGGAATTTGCTCTCGCCGGGATGAATAATTGAAGGGGGAACAGGATCCGAGGAGGCTATAATTGAAGAGCCCTTGTCACCTCTGCTTTTATGTATGTTAGTGTAGAAGTCCATCAGCAGCTCCTTGATGGTGTATAAAACGAAGTGGCAGCCCCTCCAGCAGCAGGAGATACTGTATTCCATTAAAAAGACCGTGTGCGTGTGTGTGCCGCAGAGAGGGAAACTCTCAGGGCTAAAAGCCACTTGAAGTCTTCAGACCGATTGATCTGTATTCTCTCGTTATAATCCGTCTCATCATACTTGAGTTAATGAGGCAGGGGCGGGGGTGATCTGATGGTCCTTGACAAATTCATTAGGGAGGCTGCGGGACATTTTATTTGACTGTTAAACATCGTGTTTGTTTGGTTTAAGCAGTGCCAACATCAGCATGCCGCTGCCTGGAGCAATAGTGTTTTGTTAGCAGGGGCTTCTGTAAAAAGATACTGGAAAGGGGACTCGGTGTGCAGAGAGTGTTTGCTCCTGCCTTGGCTCCTGCCTTGGCTCCTCCTGCCCCCTCCCTCTCGGTACCGCGGGGAGCTCGGTCTGGTGTAAATCCAGGCATGTGTACACGGTACGTGCAACGGTATTTTCTTCACGCTAAGGATGGCAAAGTAGCAGCGAAGGGCTGCTATTAAATGTGCAAAGCCTTTTTTTTTTTCTTTCTCAAGAGAATCCTATGTATTTGTATTAACCCTTAAAAAACAACAACAGAAGAAAACTGGAAAACAACTCAGTTTTAGCAAGAAGCACACAAGCTTCTTACTGTGTTATGGTGTAGCATACTTGCATTTGCTTGCCTAACCAGCTTATCAAAGTGGCATACGTTACATATTTCAGAGCTTTTTTATTCTGAACGGTGTATTTTAAAGTTTCTATAACATGCTACTGATACAAGGTGTAATTTTTAAGGCAAATAAAAGTTTAATCAAATTGACTTGAGGCTATTAAAGTATTTCTTCCAAATCTGTCCTTTTGCTCTCCCTCTCCCCTCGCTGAGAGGGAAGAGTGAATGCAGGAACAGGTGCTCCCAAAAGGGACAAGAAGTATTTTTATGAATAGCGTATGAAGTATGTATGTGTACGTATATGCTTTGTTCATGGCAGCTTTGTAGATGAGACCTAGCTAGCGTTCCATTATTTTCTAGTAGCTGGTTTCCTGTCTGTCCTTTCATTTAAGGGAAACAGTTTTGCAGAAAACAGAATAATTAATCTGCTCGTGGAACCTAACATCGTAATATTTTTTTCCTGGAGATCAGTCTTCAGACGTTCTCAGCTTTAAGTGCTTTGTAGGACTCTGCTTCCATTTATAGAAGAACAGTATGGGAAAAGAGCTAGTGCCCTTTGCCTGTCATTTTCATACATTCCTGCACTGCTGATGGAGCTTGAACTGCTGCAGGGAATGTATGGGTTTGAAAAGAAATGATTCAGTAATGCATGTTGCGTTCCTCCACAGCAAAACTGGGTTAATAGTTACAGTAAATGCTGCTCTGGGTTTGACAGATAAAATTCTGTTTACATTCAATAGTATACAGTGTGTACCTTTTCTTGAAAGTCATGGCTCGGCTTTACTATCTGCCGATCTGTTCTAAGGACTGTGTTTATGAAGTTAGTTGATAGCGCACATTGGGGGAGAAAAGATGGTTTCATTTCTACGTATCATTAATGCATCTTATCAGTTAAGAGCGTTGCATAAATCTCGTACTTTTTTCCATGAAGATTGAATGGTATGGTAATTAAATAATTTATACAGTTTTTCTAAGTCTCCCTTAGCTTTCGTTTCTGCAGCGGGAAAGGGGAGGGTTCCAACTACTCCTTTAAGTACCTTATTTTTGCTTTCCTATTCAGTCTTAAAACGTGAACGTGTTTATATTCGGGTGTTTAACCACGAGCAACCTGCAGCTGAAGGCTTTCTCTAATGCTTTGAGCCTTGTATTAAAGGTAGCATCTTCTCTTTTCTCGTGATGACTAATGGTGACTTCTTTTAGCTGTAAGATTGCTTTGGATACTGTTTGGATACTGTTTTGTAAGTTTGACTTCAGTAAGTTGGCAATCAGGGAAAATCAGACACATGCACTAGAAAAGAACATTTCTAGTGCTTTTGTAGCATTTTCTTCTTATTATAACTTCTTGCGGGCCTTTTGTTTTGTTTGCATGCAGTTGCGGTGGGTGCATGCTATTTTATCCAGTAGAAATAACCAAGTTCATGTGTGTTGGCCGGTCTTTATTTACAATAATTGATCAATTACATTAGTAACATCAATTTTTAGAAGTATGAGAGCATGTAACATGCCAGGATTTTGTCAACTTGACCTCTACTTGAATGCAATAACACTTATTTGCTTGAGAAAAATGTGAGGTGGGCTACAGAGATAATGTCTTGTCTGGTTCTTAAAAATGCTGTGAGGCTAAATCAGCACTTGTTTTAAAAATATGAAAATTACGAAGATATTCTAAGCAAAGTCAAAGTTCTGGAAATGAAAAAAATATATCAATTTGCAGGCGTTTGACCGTAACTTTTCTTTTTATCAGTAGCTGTGTGATGATTGCTATGTTTATTGTCTTAGATGTTCACATATCTGTGCATATGCGTAAATAATCATGCCAACGAACAATAGCCTGTGTGGTTTTATTGGTTAGATGATTATTTTAAAGATCAAAAACTTCATGCAGTTAGCCAAGATGAAGCATATTTTTAAGTTAGCATAGAATTCTCTAAACTATACCCTTGAAAAATGTCAATTTCTAGCTCTAGAAGTGAAAGCTTCTCATTTATATGCTTACATTTTAAAAAGTACTTTCTCAAACACTACATGTAGCAACGTGAAATCCTCTGCTCCTCACCAACCACTGTACAGGTAACAACCTTTCAGTGAGTTTCTATGAATGCAATTTGTAAAGCGAAAGTGTGTTGTGGGAGGAGGAAACAGAGGGGGCTCAATCTTCTCAATAGCACTGGTGACCAGCATGGAATATATCGATTTGCTCTGCCTCTCTCTCCTCTCCCCATATTTTAAGATTATTTTGTTTTGGCTTTGGATCCGGTAGAAAAGGCATGCAATTTTTATTTAATTTAAAAAAAAAGAAGTTTCCTGTTTGAACAGTCTTCTAATTGTTCCCTCATTCAAATATAATATGGTTTAAATGCACGGTTAGAGCCCTCTACTTTTCTGCGTATTGTACTTCATAGTATTAAATTTTTATCCTTTGAAAGTACTATGTTGACATAAAAGTAGTCTATTACTAGTTATAAAATCATTGCAGGGGTTTTGTTGCTACTTTTAATGAGAGAATCAAATCATAGCTGTTCCTATTTTATATCTTGCTGTGCATATCTTATTTCAAAATAACTTCTTCATGATAATACGCTGCTCTCTTTTTAGTTTTCTTACGAATTAGGTAAAACCTGTGTGCAAAATAGTTCAAGGTACCATCTCCTGTAGCTGGGAAGGGGAAACTGTATTGGCTCAAATAATGTATAGAAGCCATCTGCATAGTTTAATTGAAATAATATTTGGTGATCTAAGGGATGGAAATTGTTCCTTTTCTTTAACCATCTGAAATAAAACTAGGATGTAAAACAGCTGTCTTGGCCTATGGAAATCAAGGTTCTGCCAGTCTGTTTCTTTTCTTCATTTTCTACTTCTATCTTCCTTTATTATCTTTGGATCCCAAGGAGTCTTTCTTATTTTCTAACTGGTTTTGTCTGCAACAAGGGGCTGGGTTGGTGGGTTTAAATAGACTTTGGATAGAGTGAAAAATCTTTGATCTATGGCTATGACTGCTTCCAAATGATTTGCTTGCTGGGACTGGACACTGTCCATGCCCTTTCACTTCACTATCAGATAGGCACACAAAAAGGACTTGACATGCTACCAGATGCATAGTTAATCATTGCATTAGGTCTGTAAAGGGGTCCATCCAGACTCAATTAGGTCTACCATTTTTAACTAGTGTTTGCTCTGTAGTTTGTTTGGAGTACAATATTAATTCTAACTGCTGTTCTATTTATTTAAAAGTGCTTTAATGCAGTTCTATGCTTTTATTTTCAAGCAGTCTTCTCTGTATTTGTTCTGTTTTATGTATATTTAGAACAACTGAGTGTTACAATATAACAAATATTATTGCAGTATAACATTATCTGAAGCTTTAATGAAAAAACTTTTTGTCTTTTCGTAATTCAGCTGTTTTCCTTTCTCAATACCGATTTCTAAAAGTGCATTTGAAATAAGCTAAATGCATTGACTGGCATGTATTGAGGCGGTGTTCAGAAGAAAAGCTTACAAGGGTATCTAGGGGTTCAGAACCAAATCTTAAACTTTGAAAACCAAACGGCAGCAGTTTTCCTATCACTTACTTACGTAAGAGCTCATTCTTATATCTGGCACTGCATGCTTTTCTGTAGGAAGGATATTAAGGGTGCAGGAGTTAAAAAGGTTCAGCTGTAGGGAAAAAGCATTAGGTAAATTATTGCTCTGAATCTTGCCTGGGATTTCCAGGAGTAGTTCATATATTTACATTAAAAGTTGTTAACCATATACACTGAATGAAGTACTTTGAAAATTCCTAGCATTCTCAGAGTTTCAAAAAAATAATTGTAGTTCGTAGAGATAGCCAGTCCTTTCATGGTATGAAGAAGCTTGAGTGTTCAAATTGTATAAATTGTTTTGATCACACATGCTGTCTATCTTTCCCAGTAATGCTTATATTGAGGATGGTAGGCCTATGGAAGCAGGGGTGTAAAAGGACGTAAAACCGTCATGGCTTGAAAATTGATATATAAGAAAGGAGCACTAATCGGAGAATTTTAAAATATTTTCATTTGATTTTAATCTTTTATTTATTTATTTTGGAAGAAAGGAGGAGCAAGGCATTCAGCTATTAAGGTTTTTTTAAAATCTATATATAGTTACTAAAGCTATTGTATTCAACTTCAGGATATAGTTCAGCCGTCACTTTAGAACTGAGATTTCTTGCTTTAGTTCTTTGCTTCACGGTTGTCAATATTCTTTGAAGGAGGGCAGATGCATTAAAATGTAACATTTATCATTTGGTTGTAGTCACAGGGATATTTAGATGTTGCTAATGGACTTCCAAGATACAGGATGTGTGAGTTAATACTACTCAGAAGTGCCAGCTAGGGCTCTCTGGGGATTTTTAAATTATTTATGCCTACCTGCTGCTCCGAAGTACAGGTGTGTGCGTGTGTATAATCCATTAATGATTAGTATTCACGCGTACAAATATGCAATGGAGAGTAAGCCTAATACGAGAGTCCTTAAGAGGCATGGGCAGGTAGCTTTTCCCCATTCATCATCTATCTTGGAAGTTCATTCTAACTGGCATCGGAGTGCCAGCACGGCTATGAAGGGGAATTGTTTATATGTACTTTGTGGGTTTCCAGAGTGCGAACTTGAAAGAAAGTGGGACTTGAAATGCACGGTCATTTGTGAATTTATGTTTTATCTCCCTTCACTTGAAAATTTATGAGGAGAGTGACTTAGGGTGCTTGCGTTGTGTGTTCCAGGGCTTGCCCCCACTGATAACACCCTTGTTGGCGTGAAAGTGCAATGCAAATTATGACAGTTACAACCTTCTGTTTTATTTAACCTGTCAGTGGATTTCCTGGCTCAGTGCTGAGGGCAATGGCGTGTTCAGCTAGTTCCATATTCACCTAAACTTAAAAGGTCAGGTTTCTACAGGCAAGCCTAGTCAAAGCCTAATTGATGAGGAGGGCAGGGGGACAGAATTTACTGTTCTGTTGGCTAGTTTCATATCGTTAGGTTGTCCTGAAAGCATCAGGCAGTCACAGCCCCTTTCATGTAAGTGCTGACCCTAGACAGGAGCTGACAATCAAAGGAGGCAGCCACAGGAACCAGTGCAAGTAGGCTATTGATTTTTCAGTTAGGTCTAAGTAGTTTGTAGTATGGGTAATGGGTGACAGAGGCAGGTATGTCATTATCAATGAGCTCCAGAACAGTAGCGACAGCCCCCTCTCATATTTCCTTCAGCACTGACAGTATGCATCCAGCAGTGGTCAATAAATCGCCCAACCTTTTACTGACAAGTGACTTGGAGGTGGGGGTGGGAGTCAAAGAGCTAAACTTCTGTACTTGAACTTGACGTGGATGCGGAGCAAGGATCTCGACATCTGCGTTCCTGGCTTGTCAGGCAAAGAGCTGAGGAGAACGTAGAGAACAAAACAATGGTAGATGTGCAGCCGAGGAAGCTTAACTTTATTTTATGCCCTCTAGAAAGTCAAAGTTTTTCTTGAGATCAAGTAGAATAGCTTAAAACGCCAGCTTTCTGTGTAAACGTGGTCTGGTTCAGTAGTTAATTTAGGTTACCATGGCAGGGTTTTGTTTTTACTTTAGTATTGCTCTGTATTTAATCAAGGTTATACTGCCGTAGCAGTATAACAATCACAGTCTGCCATTCAAAATGCGCTTTTAATTCCTAGTTTCCTCTTCTTAAATTTCATATATGGAGACTATTTAAAGATATTGAAACTTTCTTATAAATCCAAAGTGCTAGCAATACAGTTTCTGTTCCGACTACCAATGCTGTTTTGGGTCAGTAGTGGAGTACCAATACTTTAGGAAGCTGAATAAAGTTTTTATTACTTGGATTTTACTAGCTGTGGTTTCTGAATTTAATAGAGGTAGATCCAAATTTTAGTGTTACACTTAATTAAATTCTGAAAGATATTGGGAGAACGTAAAAATTGTAATAAGTGGTGCGGTTTTTTTTTAAATATACTTGTATGGAAAATCAGTTAAATGAACTCAAGTGTCTTAATGTGAATCTCCTGAAGTTTTCTAATGTTGTTACTTTATTTGAGGGATGTAAGTTATCTGCATTTTTTCAGAAGTTGGAATTCAGTCAGATTTTATGCTGTGCACAGATGTTAACAAAATAGCATATGCTTATAATTAAAAAAAATCTTTAGACAAATTGAAAGAAAGCAGAAGAGTAAATGTTTTGAAAAACTTCCTTAAAATAACTCATTGCTATGGTATCTTGTTCAACAATGTTTGTAATGTTTCACAGAGCAGGAATCTGAGACTGTGTATGTTGAATAGCTGCAAAGTATCATACGTGACTGAAACTTTTTCATCCGCCTGCAGCAGCTAAAGCTGTTTTCTTCATGGCTGGCTTTTTAACTGCAAGAGCAATGTTGACACAGACTCAAGAAGTGAGGTTGAAATTTATCACTGGATTAAGAAATCCTTTAATAAGTATTTGTATAAGCTAAAAACCTGAGTACCTGTATATTTGAAGCAGTTATAAAATTAATTGGTTATAAAAATCTATTTAGATATTGTTACATTGCCTATTGAATGACGCTTTGGAAGAGGGGCTGGCTAGCTGTCTTCCAGAGGAAAAAATTTTCAATTAGTTGGATCGAAGGTGTGCTGGGTTGTTTGAGGCCTTTGGTATTTAATGGGAGTTTTTCCTCTGTCAGCGGCTACTCGTTTACTACATCTTGCAGGGCCTTTTTTTTCTGTTAAACTAGGTAAAAAGTAAAGCCATGCAGTCTGAATCTTATCTTTTCTTATAAACAGGTACAGCATCTTTCACTGCATTTTTAGTGTTGCTGGCATGTTATGTTATTGCAGAAACGTAAAAAGGAGCTGCAGAAAGGCGACAAATTAAATTTTCATGAAAGAAAACCCTAATCAGCAGTGACAGGGTAAGAGAAAGATGATTGCCACTTGGTCATTGTGGAGAGGCACTTAGACTTGGTGTCAGTGCTTCTGTTAATGATGACTAATGTCTTTCTCAGAGAAAACGCATGCTCAAACATAATGCTACAGTCCAGAGAAAGAACGGAGAGATAGGCACTATTAAGCAAAAAGGCTGTGAATTCTAAAACAAAAGCTCGGGTCTTCAGATGAAATGGCTACCGTGTTTTTGCAATGCTAGAAAGCACAGCTGTAAAACTGTTCTTGTTTCACTCTTTAAGCAAAATAATAATAATAAAAAATATATATACAGATATACACATGCCTATTATGTGCTACCTAGTATCTGCTGCTTTAATTAAAAAAGAAGATAGAGATGGCACTGACATGTAAGCACACTAGTCAGAAGTAAACAGTCACATTTTATTCCTCTTCTGTTAATGAAGCTTGCTTTTTAAAAAAACCAAAAGCTGCTGTGATATATTCTTTCCTAAGCACAGTGCTGTGTTCTGAATAAACCTTTCATAGTCAAATGTAAAATGACTCAGAAGACCTTTTCAAATCTTGAAGCTTTGGCTGTTAGGTATATTGGCAAAAAAGAGGTGGCATGTGTCATTTCTTCAGCTTTTCCCAAAGTGAGACCTTTCAGAAGGGCATTTGCAATGCTTGTCATATTTTTTCATATACATCTTATTGGCCTGACAAGTCTAGAGGACCATGAGAAAACAGATGTCATTGCATTCAGACAACACTAATTACTCTGGGATTTTTGCAGCCTGAGTGCCTGCATGTAACTGTCGATTATGACTGTTTATGTGGCCTATCATGGGTACACGTTGCACATTCAGATGGTACCACTAGTCTTTGTGTTTCCTATTATCACACAATAAGATGTAGAAATCAGCAACAAACACCAGGACAAGGAAGTGCCTTAATGTGTGACTTTTATATGTTTAAAATGCATTTTGTTAAAGATTTCATTCACATTCATTATTAGATTTAAGTGTTTTAGCATCTGTTTACTAACTATAGCGCAGTGCTTTAGCTATCAGTTTTCACTGTGGTTTTTTATGTTGCAGCCTTTACTCTTCTGCAATTGTATAAACGCTATATGAAAAATGCTATTGACCCAGCAGTTGTCAGAAATTTCCCATGTCTAACCTTCATACCGAACTGATAGATTTTTCTAATATGTCACAGTTTGTGTTAGAAACCAACAGTCTTATTCTCTTACAAACTGCATTCTTGATATTTTCTTTGTTAAATTTTCTTAGCAACTCTGTCATTTCAGAATCTATTCTTCCTGTGTAGCAATAACTGCTGCATGATTTTTAATACAAAGTTCAAACGGTGGTCACGTCATGGCCTTACTTTGTATGTTATCTTGAATTTTGGTACACGTTTCATAAGCAGAACAACCAATGTTAATCACAGATTGGAAAATAAAAGATCCAATAATGTAACTTCACATGCTGATGAAGCAGAAATAGAAGCAGCTTTATCAAAGATGTATGATGAGATAAAACTGCAGTCTCTGCTGTACAGTTATAGTAATTATGACTAATGAACCGTCCAGTCTGGATGAAATGGCATGCCCACAGGGACTGTGGCCAATCAGTTGTGACTTATGCAAGCTGAACAAAACATTGATGGTGTTCCAGATTCCGTGTGAGAGCAGGAAGTGTGGTCTTTGTTTGGAACGTCAGCTTTGTCAAGTTATTTTCAAGCAGTTTAGGAATAAACAGCGTTAGTAAATAAAGTCTTAAGAGCTAGGGTTTGTTGAGTTTTAAAATGGGCATAAAGAATTACAATTTGCCGTGATCAAATATACCTGAATAAAAAACCCCTGCGTCGATGGCACATTCCTGATGCAATATACTTCAGAGTTGTTCTGATCATCTTGCTAATCTAAGTCATTGAAAGCACATGTTATATTTTAATGTGCTGAATACAATGAAAGCAAAAGATCCAAAACTTGTGAATATAAGCATATATCTATTTAGGTTTACTGTGATAATTTATTTTTTAACAAATTTGTTTGAGACCTGATACTTCCGTTTTAATTTTGAAGCACTCTGCATTTTAAAGAGTCTATAATTTGTAAGTAAAAGAAGACAAGTACTTCATAGTGTTAGTACCTGAAAGACAATTTCTTATAGTAAGAAGGTTAATTCATACAGGCAACATAAAATAGAGTTGCAGTACATTTTGACAATGTATAGACTAGCAGAGCAATAATTTTAAACCAGCTTCTTTTTATGAAGACAATGTAGTAGCTGTAAAAAAGAAAAAAAAATCAAAATTCTGAATGCTAAAATGCAGATTATATGGGGACTTCTGGAGTTAATTGTAGGATAATAGCACAGCACAAAAAATACTCTTCTAAATACAAGTTCGTGCTAAGTTGTTTAGGGCCCAGTCTGGAAACAGTTGTGGATCAGCTGGTTTACTTATGTGCAAATGTTTGAAGGATTTGGGAGTAAAATGATCAACATGTTACAGATGTTAGTGATACATTACAATCAATTTAGCATCTTGCCTGAACCCTTCCAGAAGGCTACAAAGAAAAATTATTTCAAAAATTAATTGCAAACAAACTATGGGAAAAGTAAGGAAAAAACCCCCAACCTTAAAACATTTAGAACAAAGTTAAAGCATCATTTGACAAAAAACATTTTAGACTGTTGCGCTGTTTAAAAATGGTGTATGTTAGTCAGGAAGATTCAAGATATGTTGATTCTTAAAGCACACCTGAAATTAATACATTCTTGTCAAAGAAATTGGCAGTTAAAGACTGGCCTACCTGAAATGTGAGGTCATTACTGGTCTTTTGTATTGCTTAAAAGAAAAGTGGATAGTGATTTGACACATCTATGATTTTTCTGAAACCTTTTTTTAAGTAATACATTTTCTTTTTTTCCATACTATATTGAAACTTAAAAGCTGACACTTTATTAATGATGTTTAAGTTTTTCTTTTCCTGAAATGGAGGAAATCACAAGCATATCTCCAGTATTTGTCATCTTTTATTCTGAACAAACCTCAAAGTGCTGTTAGATGTGGATTCAAGCAGATTTTTAAGTAAAGAATTCCTATTAATCCAGAGTCTTCAGACATGTGATTAAATTATTTAACTAAGTCTATTTGGAAAAGAAAAACAAAACCACCCCAAACACAAAAAACCCCAAACCCCCCAAAACAAACCAACCCATCTACACTAGACATCTAAATTAGCTTACCACTTCCATTATTTCTGTTTTGGAAGGGTCCAGAGATACTGCAAGGGACCTACTAAGAATCAGAATCCTTTTATTTTGTCTCTTGCAACAAAGCATATTGCATTATATATTGCAAATGTGAAAATATTGTATACAATTCAGAGTATAATGTTAAGATAAAGAATGTTGATAAGTAAACTCATCTGAAAAATTACTACATTTTGACTACGCTAAATAATTAAGGGTAAGATCTTTTGGAGACTGTGGCACTCAAGTATGAGTCTCTTCCACAGTGTCATTTCAGAATCAATAGGATGCAATGTATTATGTACATTATCTAATTTTACTGCACGGAAGGTTGCATTACGATCACTTTTATTTAATGATTGTATCAGGATTGTGCCAATGAAGTCAGGACTGAATTTGCTAGATGATATACAAATGTACAAAACTAATTTTCGTTCTTCCAAAGAGTTATTTTTTAAAAGTGATGGATTTAAATATATGTAGAGACTACATATATATGTTATACGTTATAAGAATTTTTGGAAGAAGTATTTATCTGTATTAAGATGAAGCAATAACTTTTAGGTTGTGTTTTTTTAGGAGGCCTCAGTGTATAGTTCTACCTTTTTCTTATGAAATCATTGGTAAAATTCCTGTAAATTTTTGCCAGCATGGAACAGCTTTTTGCTTACTTGGGACATCCATTGTTTTCACTTTGTTACCCTCTACAGATCTGAACACATTATTGGTGTTCAGCAAGTTGTGCTTCTAAGTAAAATACCACATGAAGTTGTAGATATTCAGTGTATGTATACATTACGTAAAATAAAGTTGAGGAGCGTTGGATCTCAAGGATTTAATTTTATCTTTGTGTTGCTGTGTGTGTACATACATAAGATACCTTGTATGTTTTTAGTTATATTTGGTAGCCTTTATGCGAGAGTGGCTTAATCTACTTTTGTTCTGTGTGCAACTTCCAAAGCCTTTGGAAAGATAAGGCTTTCTTAGGAAAAGTAAACTGTGTTTAGTATTTGATATTGGAGAGCTGGTGTTCTGTTCTAACTGTGTAATTTGCATCATAAAACAGCAAAATTCAAAGATGGGTTTATTGAGGACTGATTCTCTTGTATAAATTCAGAGTTGTGTAGATTGCTTACATCTTGAAACTTAGCTATTTTTGGTGTCTTCTTACCTACCACAAGTTATATTGACGATATGTGATGATTTGAGGACTGATTATAAACTCTATTTCTGTGCTGGTTTAAATAGATTTTACTCTTGTCTTCTACTCCTTAATCTCCCAGTGAAATATGTTTTCTGTTGTTTAGGTATCTTATGCTGATCAGATGGTGTAATGACCTACACTCTGAGAAAAAGAGATTTTCATGGAAACTTGTTTTGAAAGCCTTTTTCTAAAGAAACCTCTTGACCAATTTCTGCTCTCTGCTAGCGCATGAGCATGAGAATTTTTCACTGATGGGAAAATTGCTTCTTCCTATTCTTCAGAATATTCTTCCTGCTATTTTGTTTTCTCATTTGAATTAAATCAAGGCAAACGATGAGTTACCTGCTTAGTGGCCCCCCTTCCTACGTCTGCTACATAGCAGGCAGAATGGAAACCGTCAGTTTCCCCTTGTTGTTCTAGGATTGGTTTCTGTTACATGTGAGCTTGCTCCGCTCTCCCATATTGGCACGTAAACCTGAAATGTGATTTTTTTTGAGCTGCTGGGAATGTTCTCTGCCTCAGTCTCTTGGTGGATAAAAAATGTCTATCAACTTTAACTAAGGTACTTTTTGGTTAATGATTTCAGATGTCTTCTGTATGTTAGGAATTCTAGAATTATAACTGTTGCTGATTTTCCCGTAGGCTTTCATGTTAGAGTATGCATGTTGACTGGTGCTTATGGCTGTAGGAATAAATCAATCTTTTGATTTGGGAGACAAATTGAAATAGAAAATTACTCTTCGGTGCAGGAAACTTAGCATTCAGTGCAAGTGAGAGCAACTGTGTGGCTGCTTTAACGTTTTCTGGCTTGTAATGACTATTACAAAACGGAGTTGGTCAGCCCAGCATGTGCTGGCTTACCTTATCCATCCCAAATATAACCCTAATTAGTCTTATCCTTGAGGCAGGTGTAGGAAAAGCTGGTGAAAGTGGGATTGTGTTGGTTTTGTCTAAGATTTTCCTTGTAACAAGGTATCTTCAGTTGCCCATTTAGGGAAGACTTGTCTTATTTGCAAAGTTCTGGCAATGCAGGGGGAACCTTTAAAGGATTAAAGATTTGCCTCCCATTACTCTTGCTCTGGATTCTGATCTTACCTGTGCTGATCTAAATCCACAATAACTCATTTAACTGAGTTGTATTACATTGTTTTAAAACAAAGAAGGGCCTATCAGAGTCAGAAAGAAACCATTTTCCTATTGTGTCAATTTTGACTTTTTTTTCCTGCTACCCCTGGAATAAGGTGACAAGTCAAAACTTCAAAAAATGTATGTGAACTAGTGGTATTAAAAAAAAAAAAAGAGTCAGTTTAAATATTTTGTTTTATTTTGACCTCTTGGCTTTAAGTATCAATCACCTAGCACTTTCAGGGTGTGTGACAATATCAGAAAGCAATGATCAATAGCCTCCAAAATTTAACTAAGCAGTCAAAACCAAGGCATTTTTTGAATCAAAATGCTTGTTTTGATTGAGAACATAGACATTTCATTCTTTTTAAAAATGACTTTGAACCCTTTCCTCCACACAGTGTTGAGTTTGACTAATAAAAAGTAACATTTCTCATGAGCAATTTCTACTTGAATTGATATAGAACAATTTGATTGATATACAATTCCAACAGTGAATTGAGATATACATATATGTATCAATGAAAATTATATTTCAGAAATTTTTTACTATCTCTACACTTTAGCACTTGTATGTTGTGTCAGAGGTATTTGTTTTTCAAGGGTATCTGCCAAGATATTTGCAGATACTATTCTGTTGCTTGTTGGAGTCTAGATTCTAGATATTTTTGTTGTTCTGCCTCTTACCTCTCTTTCACTGTTTTTAGGTATTATATTTAACCTTAAATGTTTTCTATTTCTCTTTGATGCGAAACAAATCTTAAGATCCTATGCTCTCTTGTTTCTTGTAGGTAGGTGTTGCTTTGCTTTTTTTCCTAACCCTAAACTAATAAAGTAAATGTCACTCCCAGTGTATAATATTAATCTTTCAGAAGTTTGTCCTGTACTGGAGAAAATAAATAATTAGAGATAGGTAAGAGGTGAATGTTGTGTAGGTATAAATACTCTGTAGATTTAAACATGCTGGATGGCAACTCTAGGTCTCTTTTGAGGTAGTCATGAAAACTTAAATTGTGTGTCTCATATATTTAAGGCCAGTGAGCCTATATGATTTTATTAACGTGCTATAAATCTTATATTCGCGAGCAGTGTTTACTACTGTGCAGTATATTTAAAAGAAAATTTATGCCTTACTGTGGAAGGAAGGTAGGCTAGTGAAAAAATACAAGGGTGGATCTCAAACATTTATCCAAATCTGACAAGTATTTTTAAAGAATTTACCCCTGTAAATTTCTGCTGAGAGCAAATGATACATATTCTAGCCTCGATTTTAATAAAATCCATAAATATTTGTTTATGCATTCACAGGTAAAACAAGGGCATGTCTTTTGTCGTTGTCTGTACACAAGAACCTTGTATGTGTTCATATATGACACACTCTGGATCATGGGATGAGCTTTTAATTCTGTTTTAAAGTGGATCATTCTTCATTTTAGAGTAGTACCTAGAAGACCTTACTGGAGACCCTGGCAACTTTTCTGAAGGAATAGTGATTTTCTTGGTGAGGCACATCTTGGCAGTCTTTGGCCACACGCATCCTTCCCTGCATATCCCCTTTCTTCTGGACCCAACAGTATTCCCTAAGCAAAATGGATGGGTTGTTACACTAACTCAATGTGTAAGTTAGGATGAGTCACAGAAACTCAAGACAGGTCATTTCCACTTAGAAGACTGGTTTGATCTTCTTTTGGTAGACCACTTATGTTTTCCTCCTTTGTAGCACCTAGGAAAACTCTCTCTCTGGTCTCTAGGGAATGGCAGGAACTTACTGCAGCTGTGATTCACTCCAACAGTGAAGCTGCCTGCTTGGCAGTTACTTGCCTAATGCTGTTGAAAGAGCAGTGGTTATTTCACCAAGGAAACATTTTTTATTTGTATGGGTGCATTGTAGAGTGCACAGAAAAATACAGTTAATGTACCATGTGTAACCTTCCATGCCCCTTAAACTTGCACTTCCACCTTGCGGTGGTTAAAATATTAGTCAGCAATACAAAACAGATATTCTGGATGCCTTAAGAGCTGTTAAAAGTTTTGTTACGCTCTTTATGCTTTTATACTCTTCATAATTAAATATCAGGTTCTCGTGCCATTTAAAAAGAAGGCATATGTACTTTACCATGCAGTTTTCAATTCCATAGATAGCAACAAAAGCATTCCTCATGATGGAGAGGTGCACAAAACAATTAAAAAAAGATCATGGAATGTATGAAAATTCTCCACCCTGACATACGTATCGCTGGACTTACACCTGTAGATACATGATTACATAATTAGTTTCTTAATGTGTAGTGTTAGAGATTATCTCTCTAATTATTATTGTGAATATTTAAATAATCTAAATAGCCTCAGTAACAGGAGATCTTTTATATTTTTTTTTTTTTCAATTGGTGGTCTGTAGCATGTTTTTTCTGTCCTTCCTGCAGCCATCAGAAACTTCTTAAAGAAAAAGTATTTCTTTTGCCATGTCCTGTCGGTATGGAAAGTTGCTATAACTGGTGAGAAAGAAATAAATGGGACATTATGCAATACCAAGCTGTTTGGGGTCCCCTGTTTTGTTTGTGTGATATTGTGCAGGGGGGGTAGTAAAATTCAGCTTACAACTACATAGTCCCTCAGGTAACTTAGAGCAAGTTTGATCTGAGCTGCTGTGGTCCTGCCCTTCCTGCTCTGACTCTGCCATTGTACCAGCTCCGCAGCACGCGTGCTGCGCCAGTTCAGCAGGCTGATCCATTTAAAAAAGCATCCCCCCACCCTAACAGAGCCAGGTTTCAGCTGGTTGAGTTCCCTGAAATAGTTTTCTGTATATCGTTACCTGGTGTTTATGCTAGTGCAAGATATGTTTGGTATAGCAGATGTTTGACCAGGGAGTGTGGTAGTGCAGCAGCCTGGATTTATGTTTGCTTAAATAGCTGTGGAAATGATGCTCTCAGTCTGCTGTTCACAAGGGTTGCTCTTTTGTGCATCCTCTGGATTGTAGGAAGAGGTACAGGTTTTTCACCTGGAAAGGTAATGTCTTTTTCCCCGCAGGCATTTTGTAGACATGAGAGTTTGGATATCAAAAATACTTTTTTATGTTGGCTTGTGTTACAAATGACAATGAGGATCTTTCGTGTTTGGATGTATATAACTACCGTTTTGCTGCATTCCCGTTAGCCCTTCTGAGTAGCCCTAGTTATTAAAAGATTCTTCTTCTTCTTCTGACCCCTATGACACAAGCTTTCAACCCCTGCAGCTTTTTGGACACATGTTCTGTCACCCTTTGGATACTCTGGAGAACATGGAGGAGAATTGAGGCATGGACTAATGTGCCCTAGTACCCTAGTTTACAGATTTATTATGCTCCTGGGACAGCAATGCCTTCATGTATCCTGTTATCTTGAAATCATCTTTAACTCAATCCGGGCTAGACTAAAATAGAAATAAAAACATTTCTTTACAACTTTCAGAATGGAAAATACAGTTAGGTACATGTATAAAAAAATGGAGGTGAAGAAATAAAATAGGAAGTCCCACTTGCACAGAGATTAAATCTGAAAGATTCTCTCTCACGGATGCCGTCTCTCGATTAAATTTGACTTAAGGCATAGGGTATGCAAAAAGGGAGAATCATTACTACGTATATATATGTCAGGAAATCATCTATAGCAAGTCAGCTGGATCCATAGAAGGAAACCTTCAGATTGAAGAAATGCCTTCCAGTGACCTGGAGTAACCAAGAGGAATCTTTGGCATGCAGTAAAGTGGTGGGAAGCGCATTTGGACCCCCAGGATTCTTGAATAAGTTTCATAGCTGGATTCAGTGGACACCAGTGTGAATTCTTTCAAGCTGGATTGCTAGTGGCGTATGCATATGTATACAACAGAGACTGAGTTAGTATTTTCTGTGAACATCAGTGATATGAAAGTATGACTAAAGATCATGTGATCTACTAAAATAACAGTTCAGTTTACTTGCATATCAGATGATTTCTTTGGTATAAATACACAGGTTGAAAGCAAAGATGATCTCTTACATGATATTCTAGTTCATTCTAGGTAAAAGGCAAATACTTGATTGTCCCACAGGCAGTGTAACATTGTGCCCTATTCTGTAGGTCTTTGGCATGAAGCCTGATGAGTAAGTGTGATACGCACATTAATTGTATGAGTTTCAATGGCAAGATAATTTGCTGTCACAGACCAGAGAGCTGCTGTACTGTACCTGCTTCATTCCATGGCCTGCATTTAGTCTTAGGAAATGTTGGCACTACGTGAATGAGAGCCCTGAGCGTTTTCCTTGAGTATCCTCATTGTCTTAATTTGCAGTTAATAAAGCATGGGCTAGAGGGTACATGAAGAGGTTAGATGTCTATTTGCATTGTGCCTCCGCTGCCCAGCGCTCTGTATATTTGCTTTGTGGACATTTAAAATAGATGTTCATTATTGTCGCTCAGAAGGAGTTGGTACCTATATTTCACCTGTTCAAAGTTTCCTGTAAAAGCATCTGGGGAGCTGACGTTATTTTTGGAGAGATAAATACTTTGCTGTTAAGCTTTTGGTAGTTATTTCCAT